>NC_065450.1:100702536-100930036 GCF_917563875.1 Diabrotica virgifera virgifera | reverse complement strand
GATCTGCCTATCAACATATTCCACTGTACCATCACTATTAACTTTTCTCCGTTTCATTCTCTTAACATCAGATACTTCTTTCACCGAAACGATGTTTTCTAATATCATCGCCTCAGAGAAAAATGTGTCAATTTGTCTCACGATTCCCTTTCTGTGTGTGAAAAACTTTGGTATGTATGCTATAAGATTATTTTTAAGTACAATTTCATGATTTACTAATGAGTTGCAATACTAAATGTTTTGAAAATTACTTTCACTCTATTGTTGCCAATATTTTGTATATCTAAGATGTCCCTTTTAAATTCTGGAACTTGTTGGAGATGGTGTCTCACTCTAACAGGGAACAACTTTCCCAAGCTCTTATCCGTATGCTGCAAGTAAACGATATATGGACCATTATCAAAAATCTTATATTTGTTGTTAAAGTCATAAGTATAATTATTATTAACAGAATTATCATTAATACTACTAGAATTATTATTAACAGAATTATCATTAATACTACTAGAGCTATCATTTACCTGGGGCGACCCGGGAGACGGGCCGCCCGTATCAATATCCATTGATAAATTTTACACTAAACAAATTAGACACTATAATTAACTTTTTAGCCCAACACCGAAAGGTACGAATGGGCTTAACTGATTAAATAAATAAATAATTAACTTTTTAAAAAGTACTTAGGTTTTTCTGTGAATGCTTATCGGAACGTCCACGTTACAATCGACTAATCACTGCGAGCGATCACTCAAGACTGTACCGAAAATTAAAGTTTTAATTCGACCCATTTGCCATTGTAAGGGAGTCTTGGTCTCATTACGAATTAATACGAGTGTACCTATATTAGGATTACCCTCATTTTTATGCCACTTGGTGCGTTGATGAAGAGTATGTAAATATTCTCTACTCCATCTTCGCCAAAAGTCTGCATGTAATCGTTGCAGTAATTGCCAACGATTTAATCGATTTAAATTAACATCACTGTAATCGTGATCGGGAATAATCTTCAAAGGTTTTAAGGTCAGAAAATGCCTAGGTGTCAATACTGAAAAATCATTTGGATCATTGCTAACAGGACATAATGGACGACTATTTAAGACAGCCTCTATTTGAATAAGCATCAAAATTAAATTTTTCATACGTTAAAACTTGCTCGCCTATGACCCTATACAAATGAGTTTTTACGCTTTTTATACCTGTTTCAAACAATCCACCAAAATGGGAAGCTGCAGGGGGTTTAAATGCCATGTAATGGCGTTGTCTTTATCAAATCGTGACTTAATGTCCTCTAGATATAATTTTGCGCCTACAAAATTTGTTCCACAATCTGAATATACAACCGAGCAACGTCCTCGCCGTGCTATAAAACGTCTGCATGCGGCTAAAAATGCCTCTGTACTAAGCTCAGATACCAATTCCAAGTGCAAGGCCTTAGTGGCAAAGCATACAAAGAGAGAAATATAGGTTTTGGTGCGTTTAGTATTTTTGAGTTTATTGGCCCGTATCAGAAAAGGGCCGCCAAAATCGACGCCAACGCAAGAAAATGGTTTCACTTTGGATATCCGTAGGTCGGGAAGAGCCCCCATGGGTGGCTGATAATTCGAAGGTTTTAGTCTCCAACAGGAAAAACATTTTGAAAGGACACTACGAATAACACGTTTGGACGAAATTATCCAAAAGTTTTGTGACAAGGCGAAGTGCGTACCTGGAATGCCTGCATGAAGATATATAACATGAATTTCTGAGATGAGGAGTTTGACAAAGTTACCTTTGGAATGCAAAAGAAGAGGAAAGCGCTTGTCATATGCTAATTCTGATTGGCTAAGTCTTCCACCTACTCTTAGAAGATCATGTGAGTCAAAGAAAGGATTCAATTTTTTCAAATATTTGAATTTGAGAGCATTACCCTTAACCTACTCTATTTCCTCCTTCAGATATCTTTGTTGCATTAATTTAATTAATTTATTAGTGACATAACTTTGCTCTTGAAGAGTAAGCATTCCAACGGTTCGTTGATTGGCTGATTTTAGATTACCAATGAATCTGAGAACATACGAGAAGATGCGTTTCAATTTTGAAAATGAAGAAAATCGATTACAGAGATTATCGACGAATTCATCTGTTGGAAAAGATAAAAGACAACTTTTCGGTTTCAATTCTATATCATGTTCGATAGAATCGGGCAAAGAGAATGTCCAATTATTTTCAGTAGTGCGAAGGAACTCCGGACCCACCCACCAAGTAGGAGTATTTAAGAAGTCCTCAGGGAAAAGTCCACGGGATCCGTGATCCGCACTATTTAATGACGAAGGAATATATCGCCAGTGTTTCGAAACAACCCTATCCTGAATATAAGAAATTCTGTTACTTACGAAAGTTTTCCATTTATACAGTTGTGAATTAATCCAATGAAGGACGACAGTCGAATCTGACCACGCATAAATTCTACTAAACGAGATAGTAAGGATTTGCAGTAAATAAGACATTAATTTACTAAGAATCACGGCTGCATTGAGCTCGAGACGAGGAATAGTTTGAACTCTGGTAAGAGACACCTTTGTTCGAGCTAAGAGAAAGTAGGTTTTGATGACTCCTGTATCATAACAAACACGAAGATATGTAACAGCAGATGATCCACGTAAAGAAGCGTCGCAGAACCCATGAAGTTCACAGAAAATATTTCCACTTAATGGAATATAGCGAGGTATAGAAAACTTTGAGAGTAAAGGCAATTGAATTTTAAATTGCTCCCACTTTGAAGTAATTTCCAAAGGTGGAGTTGCGTCCCAATCTAAATTAAGTAACCAAAGATGCTGAATAATAATTTTTACTATCAAAGTGACAGGATTAAGAATCCCGTAAGGATCGAATATGCGATCTATTTGGCTCAAGAGGTTTCGTTTTGTACAGGAAGCTTGGAGAGGTAGAATTTTGTAAAAGAAATTATCAGTTGTTGGATTCCATCCAAGCCTTAACAACTTCAACGATAATTGATCTAAATCGAATGAAAAAAACTGCTGCAGAATACTTTCCAAAGGGATATCAGCAAGAGAGAATAATTGAGGAGCATTACTTGCCCATTTGTGTAGCTCAAATCCACCACGATTTAATAAATATATCAATTCTTTTATAGAGACAACACTAGCTTGTAAAGAATCTCTTCCTGTCACCACATCGTCTACGTAAGTATCATTCAGAAGTATAGACGAGGCTACAGGTAAGTCTGGTTCATCGAGTGCCAGCTGCTGTAGAGTACGAATTGCAAGATATGGTGAGCTAGACACACCGAAAGTAACGCGAGAGAGTTCGTATTCAGCAATAGATTCCCGTTCCGAAAAACGCCAAAGTATTCGTTGAAACCTTTGTTGATCGGGAGCAATAAGAATCTGAGTAAACATGTATTTAATATCCGCAGTGAATACGTATTTATGAAACCTGAATTTAAGTAACAACTTTACGAGATCGTTTTGTAATTTTGGACCCGGAAATAAAGCGTCGTTTAAGGACGGGAATGTGGGAGCATGTGCGGAAGCATCAAATACAACGCGCAGGGGCGTAGTACTGGACTCCTTGTAAATGCAATGATGCGGTAGATAATAAGCATTATTTATGGCCGCACTTGGCTGAACAGGATTTAAATACTTATTGTATATGAATCCTCTAATAAAGTTTGAGTACTGAATCTTAAGCGATTCATTCTTGGCAAATCTGCGCTTTAAAGAACTAAAGCTTTGTAAGGCTAAACGTTTTGTGTCACCGAAAGAAGGTATTTCATTTTTAAAAGGGAGACTTACAATAAATCTGCCCTCTAAATTTCGAGAAGTTGATTCAGAATATAATTTCTCGCAGAACGAGTCGTCTGGAGAACAAGATTTAACTTCTGGCACTTCCTCAACTGCCCAGAATTGTTTCAATGTTGCATCCAACTGATCTGTGTCATCAGTTGAGAAAGCAGTAAGAAAGGAATGGATGTTTGTAATGTTTGTGGGTGGAATATTTCCCATCAAAACATAACCGAAACTAGTTTCAAGGGCTGAGATCATTCCGAGTTTTAATGATTCCCCCTGTTAAGATATACGGAAAAATGATGGCTCCTAATAGGACGTCAACTTTGTCGGGAATGTGTGCCATTTTATCACCTAACCTCAAATGTTGCAGATGTGACAAGTTGTCCAAGGAAATGGGAGCAGTTGGCGTGTTTTGGTAAATCTGAGGGAGAATTATTGCATCTAGCTCGCAATGGAATCTTATGTCATAAGATGAAGAAATGTTTAGTTTTACGCCTGATTTGGCTATAGTACACATCCTATCAAGACCTTGTATCCATAAAGCCCCATTAAATTTAGGGAGACTTAATTTATCTGCACACTCTTTACTAATGAAGTTAGCTTGAGACGCACAGATCAAGAACATGGATTGTAGCTGCAGCTAGCAAGACATTATTTGTCAACGTATTTGTTAAGGCGGAAACAGAAGGCACATGGTCGTTAGATGAACTTGCAACCTCGTTATGAGTTAAAGGAGAATGATCATTGGGATTTTCAAAATGTAGAGAGCTATGATGCCTTTTGCTGCACCGGGCACACCTTCTGGATGAAAGGAATTTGACTGTGGCATGAGTATTAGACAAGCAATTTACACAAAATTTATTCTGTTTAACAAATTCGAAGCGTTTTTGAGGTGATTCAGCAAGAAATTTATTACATTTAAATATAGGATGGTCGGAATCACAAAAGAGACATTTATTATTGACAGAACTGGTCAGAAATGTAGAAGTTTGACGAGACGAATGTTTTACCTTATTAGAATTATCTGAACTGGATCATTTATTTTTGCTCACTTGTCTTTTATATGACTCCAATGAATTGCAACGCTGCAATGCGAACTTATAAACTTTCTCATATGTAGGTATATTTTTTGAAGCAAAGTATATTTCGAAAGCCCTAACTGTTTCTTCGTCCAACTTCTTCGTCCAACTTATCCATGAGTAAATTCATTAGAATGAAGTCCCATTGAGCGGGAGAAAAAAGTAATTTTTCTAGAGAAGCTAAGTTTTCATTGAAAATATCTAGCAATTTCCTAAGTGAAACAGGATCATCAGTTTTAACCGCACTGGCATTCTGAATATTTTTCCATAATGCTCTAGATACCTCTTCATGCTCTTTTACCTTCATAGCGATCAATTAGGGTATTGTATGCAATTATATAGTTTGAATCTTGCAGCTTTGATGTTTTTAATTAAATTGTAAGGTGCTCCCCTAAGTGATTGCAGAAGATAACTAAACTTCTCTATATTAGAAAGATCTGAATTATTATGTACAAGAGCATTATATAAATCAATATGTGTAGGAAAATCTGTAATCTCTGCATTATATATACTCAAATTCAGTCTGGGGGGACTTACATTAGGTTTAGATCTAATCGGTGGATCAGAAGATACGTTCTGAGGTCCACTAGAAGCAATGTTTAATGCTGGATGATGTTTAAAATAAAGTGAAGCTATTTTATTAATAGAATTAGCGAATTCGAACCTAATTAATTCTTCCCCATCTAAATCAGCATTTTCCTCAACAGGTTGATCATTAAAGCTAGTATTGATAGTTTCGTAATCTTTTGCAGCAAAGAGAAACCCTGGAACTAAAGATTCATCCACTAAAAGTTCATCTGCAAGCTTTTCAATTTGTTTAATTTTACAGATTTCAATATTACGCATCGCGCGTAACCTTATGACGCGATTTTGTGTTCTTGCTGCCATGATAAAATGTTTTTATTAAAAATATTTGTTAACTAAACCTTTAAAGATACGCTCTCAATAAGTTTAATCGTTAATATTATGTACTTTTAAAGTGAAAACTCAGTAAGTATCAATAATGTTTAATATTTATTATATTTGAGATAGATTAGCCGGAAATTAACACAGAATTATTAGAAAAACAACAATATATTTATTTATATTCCCTTGTAACTAGAAAATCTACGCTTAAAATATTTTTAAAATAAAGTATTCAATAAATATTGCGCTTTTAATTTCTTGCGTTATTTAAAATATAAATAAATAATAATAATAATGCATTAAGAGTAAAAATATATTTTTAATTATTTTATATTCAAAAATTACAACGCCACCCCTGTACATATGTTTTTAAAGAATTCATATATTTTGTAAATATCACTTGACCTTTCCCGAAAACTAGGTAGAAATTGGAAATGGATTGGCAAGTGTTGTTTATCTATGTTGAGGAATTAAAAACAGATGTTTAGCGGCGTCGCCGTCGATGCGACTTTGGGTCAGTGTTGCCAATCGCATTTCTCTAGATTATCCGATAATCGCTCGAAAAATATCCGATTTGTCACGAAAAGGTACGCAAGGTCAAAAATTATTCTGTTATTAAAATCAATGTTGCCAATGTTTTTCTTTTAGTCCCCTTAACAACCATCAAATAACAAAATCCGTTGTTCGTACGCCAATTAGTTGATTGTAATCAATTATCATTATGATAATTACCATAATTGATTGATTAATTAATTATTAATTATCAATTAACGTAACAATTATTAAGATAATTGATTAATTAATCTAATCTTATAAGTGTAATCAATTATGTTTTCAGCAACCCAATCAAAGTTGACATTGACAGTAATTAAATATTAAATATTTGATAATGATGAGTTGATTCCATTTCTGATTAGCGTTCGAACAACCGCAACCGGCCCTTTAATCTACTATACTGGATTCTCTATTTCAAAGTTCAAAAATTTTCGTTTATAGATGAAAATCTTGTATCCTAGCTGATTATTACCTAATTCATGTATGTAAATACTATTTACTTACTATTATTATATTATTCGTATTTTGTATTATAGTAAGTGTTAAATTCTAAATAAATAAATAAATAAATATAAATATTTCATTATTTGGATCGTTATATTAATTTATTAATATAACGCTACAGCTACATTAAAAGCATAGGCGCAAAATTTCTGGTCAATGCTTTTAAAATGCATTATTTTTTCGAGTCCTGAGACAGCTATAAGTATTATTTAAAAATTTAAACGCAGAATGAAAGATTACATTAATACCGAGGGCCGAAAGTCTCTGAAAACATTTTGTTTATTCTAAGGGACTTTCAGCCTTCGATAATAATGTAATCTTTCATTCTGCGTTCAAATTTTTCAAAACTATTGATTAGTTTTCTCAAGATTCGAAAAAAATGAATAAGTTTAAAGATTATTGGTCCGAAATTTTGCGCCTACGCTCTTTTAACAACCAAAGATTTATTACAACTAAAACAATAGAAATGTATTTGACAGTCTTGTAGTTATTAAGGTATCAAAGTTATTATCCATAATACCCGTGGTGCGTTCAACGTTAATGTCCGGCTAAATAATTTTTATAGGCAAAAAATTTGAAGTATTTTTGAGTTAATTAGTAGATATCTAGATATTACTAGTTTCAGATAAGTAGATTTTTCTACAACCACTATTCCAAATGCATTTTTCTGCACAATTTTATGTTAACAAACTTAATATTTTCTCACAGAATAACTGACAGTAGTGTGCAGAAAAGTGACGTTTCTGTGCCGGAAGTTCTTTTCTGCATAGTACCATTACATTCATAAAAAAAATCATAAATATAATTAGATAAAACATTAGCTTCTAATAACACAAAAATATACTGGGTGATTCATTAAAACTAAAGATCATGGACTATGCTAGACTTTCGTGACGCACCCTGTATATTTAAATCTATGTTTATAAAGCGCCCATTTGAATTTAAAAGTTAACGGGTCACAGCATTTTTTAATAATTTTCTAAAATAAGTACACAAACTATTTTATTCCATAAGTAGTTTCCATACTTTCTAATTTCAAAATTTCACCCTGTATTATTTTTAATTATATTTCGTTATAATTGGTTGTTAAGCAGCTTTTAAAAATATAAAAATATATAGGGTGTTCCAATAAAAATAAAACATATGGACTCTGCCAGGCTTGCGTCAATCACCCTGTAGATTTAAATTTATATTTAAAAAATGCACATTTATATATATTAAAATCGACTGGTCCCAGCGCTTTTTATAGTTCTTTAAAACAAGGACACAGATAATTTTATTCCGCAAGTGCCTTTCACACTGTATAACGGTTTTTGAAATTTGAATTGGATTAGTATGCCTTAAGTGGATGCACTTGTGCATTTAAATTCTAAACAAAAGAATCGGCACATGTCCCTTTTGTCAAAAGATGAAAAGTATCGGATGTCACTAACATTCATCAAGTATAGGCTATTTATAAAAATTTGTGTGGAACCAAACAAAATTAATGTGTTGTTAGTGTTGGGAATATGTATATGGATGAGAAAGTTTTAGTCGATGGTAGATATATTGAAAAATATCCGCAAATATCCGATTTATTTAAAGGTACGAAGAAGATACGACAACTCTCCAAAAGGTACGCAAATCGGATAATTATCCGCAGATTGGCAACACTGCTTTGGGTTGAAATTAGGCGAAAGTCGACCTTTTGTGAAGAATAATGCACTGAATAATTTGAAATTTTATAATTTAATTATTTAATTGAATTAATTACTTTAATTAATTTCTCATTCGCACTCGAAGGACCAATGTATACTTATATATTCTTTATTAGAAATAAGACACTTAATTAGAACAGGTGCTGGTTTATATGATAATTTGAAAAAGGGGTTAAATCAAAATTAATCAATTACATTGTGTGTTTATGTATATGTACAGTACCTTTATGATGTCTTCTTATTCTTCTTCTTAGTCGACTAAGGCTGGGTGGCGGTTTGGCACTTGTTTGGTTTAAAACTAGATAAACTGTGGTTTCGCACTGAATGTCTATACAAATCTGAGGGATGCGCGTATGTGTATCGCTTCCCCAAGCCGTCTTAAGTGACCTTTGAGCCTGGGGTAGTGCAGGACCGTATTGGTACGTAACATACACACACACACACACACATGATTAAGCAGCAAAAGAAAATGAATAATAATAAAACTTAGAATATTAATTACTAAATATATATATAAAAGAGAATATGTGGAGGGACGGAACAGTGTGTGTATGCTCCTCAAACAGGTCTGGGTGAGAATGAAAGAAGAGCTTTCTATGACCAATTAGGAGACGTACTGTGTGATATTCCAGCAGAGGAGAAAGTTATAATATGAGGTGATTTTAATGCACATGTGGGCCAAGCCAAGACAGGATATGAAACAATACATGGGGGATTAGGCTTTGGAACTAGAAATGAAGCTGGAGATGATATGCTTGAATTAGCAACAGCATTGGATATGGCGATTGTTAACAAATTCTTTAAAAAGAGAGAAACTCAACTTATTACCTACAAAAGTGGACAACATCAATCCCAAATAGACTACTTCATGATAAGGAAAGAAGACATACGTGAATGCAAGGACTGCAAGGTAATAGTTAGTGAGACAGTCAGCCAACAACATAAGCTGCTTGTTCTGGACATCGAAGTAAAAAGCGAAACTAAACAAAAATATCGGAGAGGACCACAAAAAAATCAAGTGGTGGATGCTAAAAGATGAGAAAGAAGGTTTATTCAGGGAAAGAATAGTAGAAAAAATATGCTGCAACATGAAAGGAAGCCCTAACACAATTTGGAGAAAAATGGCCAACATTATTAGAGAGACTGCTATTGAAATACTTGGGAAAACGCCAGGAAAAAAGTTTGAGGATAAAGAGACTTGGTGATGGTCAAACGAAGTACAGTGGAACCTCGATAACTCGGATTAATCGGGATCGCGGCCGATCCGGGTTATCGAAAATCCGGGTTAGCCGGAGAGCATTGCAAAAATTAATAAAATACGGTATACTTATAGATAAAATCCGTTATAATTAAAATAACATGAAATATATATGCACAGTACACATCTAACTTATCTACCTATTATAGTTGTATATTGTATAGAGTATAGTATAGACAGTATAGATAGAGTATTGTTCACTTCTAGGTAAAAAAAACTCAGTCAGTTTCGGTTGTGTCAATTTCGTCTGCCATCGAAACGATGTTATGTTATTTAAGAACAGTGGCTCTTTCATTGTTTAAAGTTTAAGAGACCATTGTTCTAAAAATAATTTTTTAAAAGACAGTTGAAAATAAATAAAGGAATAAAAGGTGCCTGTTGTTTGCGATAGCCCGATAATGGATACTGATCGTCGCTCTGCCGCCGTGTGCCATGAGTCATTTTTACCGTATAGTTCAAATTACACAAATACCCATTATCTCTCAAATATTATATTATGGTCCAAGCCAAGTTTTATCAATGAAACTCGATATTTTTAAGACATTCCAGAAGCGGCTACAGATAAAATGTTTTAACATAATACGAGTACATACATTTTTATTGTTGAAATGTTTGTCTGATGAAAATCGGTCCGGGTTAGCCGGACTTCCGGGTTATCGGGGGCCGACTTATCGAGGTTCCACTGTACAAGGAAAAATAAAAGAGAAGCGAACATTATATAAAAAGTGGCAAGAAACCCGATCCAACACAGATCTTCAAAACTATATGGTGGCGAAAAAGGAAGCGAAAGTAGGAGTAGCAAAAGCCAAAGCAGAAGCGTTTTCAAGCCTATACGATCAACTTGATACCAGGGAAGGCGAAACGAAGATATATAAAATAGCAAAACAGAGACCAAAGAAAGCAAAAGATTTTAATCAGATTAGATGTATCCGAGATGAAAATAATAATATACTAGTTCACGAAAGGATATCAAAAAGAGATGGAGAAAGTACTTTGACAGCTTATTAAATGAAGAATTTGACAGACAGCCTGTAGAGTCAACGGAGACAGTAGCAGCAATGGTCACCGAAATAACAAACGAGGAAGTGGCTCAAGCGCTTCAAAAAATAAAGAAAGGAAAAGCGGTAGGACCAGATGATATTCCTGGGGAAGTATGGAGAGCATTGGAAGAGACAGGAACAAGGTGGCTAACAGGTTTATTAATAGAATTATGGAAGTTGGACAAATGCCAGACCAATGGAGAAGCAGTATACTAGTACCTGTCTACAAAAACAAGGGAGATATACAACAATGTACAAACTACAGGGCTATAAAACTACTTAGCCACACCATGAAAATATGGGAAAGAGTAATTGATAGACGGATACGTGAAGAGACCGAAATATCCGAGAATAAGTTTGGCTTTATGCAGGGCAGATCAACAACAGATGCAATTTTCATTATAAGGCAGTTGATGGAAAAATACAGGAGTAAAGAAACAAACGCTCATATGGTATTCACTGATCTTGAGAAAGCATATGATAGAGTTCCTTGATCGAGAGATTCTGTGATGGGCACTCGATAAGAAAGGAGTCCCTGGTGAATATGTAAAGATTGTGAGGGATATGTATGAGGGAGTAACGACTAGTGTTAGGACAGGTGTGGAAGAGACTGATAAATTTCATGTGAAAGTAGGATTGCACCAGGGCTCGGTGCTTAGTCCGTATTTGTTCTCATTAATTTTGGACCAGATAACAGCGAAACTACAGGGTAATGTATGCTGATGATGTCGTGTTAGTAGGAAATAGTGAAAGAGACTTAGAACAAAAACTGGAACAGTGGAGACAAGCTCTGGAGGAAAAAGGTGTAAAACTTAGTAGGACAAAGACAGAGTATTTGCTATGTTCATTTAAAGATGGAGTTACTATAAATAACATGGTATCTTTGGATGGTGAACAGATTGTAAAAAGAAATAGTTTTAAGTACCTGGGATCGGTATTACAGAGTAATGGAGAAATAGATGGATATGCATGCAGTAGAATTAGAGCTGGATGGATGAAGTGGAAGGAAGCAAGTGGTGTGCTGTGTGACAGGAAAATTCCAATGAAGTTGAAGGAAAAATTCTATAAAACAGCCATAATACCAGCTATGATGTACGGAACTGAATGTTGGGCAGTGAAAAAGAAAGAGGAACAACGAATGCATGTGACGGAAATGAGAATGCTTAGATGGATGAGTGAAGTGACAAAAAAGGATAAAATTAAAAATGAGTATATTAGGGGAAGTCTAGGTGTGGCACCAATTGATGACAAAATGAGAGAGCATAGGTTGAGATGGTTTGGTCATGTTCAACGTCGAGACGCTAATCACCCAATACAAAGAATTGCTGAAGTGCAGATTTCTGGAAGGAGTAGGAGAGGAAGACCAAAGAAGACGTAGGGGGAGACGATTAGGCAGGACATGTTGGTAAAGGGGATTAATATTGATATGACTCAAGATAGAATTGTATGGAGAAATGCAATTAGGGAAGCCGATCCCGCATAGGGATAAGGCAAAGAGAATGAGGATTAAGAGAAAAAGTTGAGTTAGAATTATCAAATATAATAAAGTCTGGAATTTTAAAAAAAGTAACATATAGTAACTGGGCTAGTCCCATAGTCGTGGTGCCTAAAAAGAATTTAAATGAAATTAGGATTTGTGTAGACTTAAAAAAAAAACTCAAAATCAAGCATTAGATGCAGATCATTGTGTTTTGCCATTACCTGAGGATATTTTTGCATGTCTCAGCGGTCAAAAATATTTCTCGGTCATTGATTTGAAGGGGGCATATCAACAATTAAAAGTAAGTGAGTCAGCACAAAAATTGTTGGTTATTAATACTCACTTAGGTCTTTTTTCATATACTAGACTTGTAACAAAAAGAAGAAAACTTCTGTTGGAGTGAAAGTAAAAAGAAAGATATACTCCAACAGAAGTAAGGAAAAAAAAAGAAAAGACTATATAACTAAATAATTATATAGTTGGGGCTCTTAAGAAAATAAAAATGAAGGGGCTTCAGCGTTGAAGCCGAAGTAGGAAAACAAAAAAAAAATACTACTTTGCAGTAGTACTGAAGAAAGGGGAATAAAAAGGGGTATAAGTAGAAGTGGGAAGAGACAGAGGCAAACTGAATAGATTTGGCTAGCAAGAGATGCAAGAGAACAACTTGACACTCAAGGATGGATACGGCTCGTTTGCATGCCTGTCGAAGAACAGTAGCTCTAAGTGGATAGTAAAGAGGACTAAAAGGTGAAATGATAAAATAAGAATAAGGTACTGAAAAGGAATGAAGATGAATAATTTCTAAAGACGAAAAAGATAAATAAATCTAACAAATCATGGGCACCATGAAAATGATCTTCGATCATTTTCCCAGGTATCTTATACTGCTGTCAAATATTAGATATATCAAACCTGTAATAATGAACATAAAGGAGTAATAAAATAATTGATACACAAAATAAGTAAATATTTATTAAAAATAACTACTAGATCTTTGACAACCTCTGAGTTACACAAAGTGCATATCATGTGACTCTAAAATGACATAAGTTATACAAAAAGTTATATTTGAGATAACTAAAATAATGTTATCTATTACAAAATTATATAAATACCTCTTACATATAGGGTACAACTAACATGAGTCTTCTACCAAATGGTTATAGTACGCTTGCTACGTACAACTAAATCGAAACCGACGAAGATGAAAATAATGCAAATAAATATATATAAATAGACATGAGCCTAACTAAGGGAAAATACTAAATGAATTAAGCAAAGTTAAATATACAATGAATGAAAGTTATAGAAATGAAGTTAAGATAAATACCGAAACGATGACCAAAATTACCTGAGCAAATGCGATAAAATAAAGTAACGACGAATTAACCGAACAAATGAAATAAAGCGAATAAATAAGAAAATATTTGGGAAACAAGCAAGTAATATTACAAAAAATAAATATCAAACCAATAATAAAATATAAAACCCTAATTTTCTAGGCTTATTACCTTGTGTACACAAGTAACTTACCAGAGCTACAATAGTTTGGGAACCAAATATTAATATTCAAATATGTCATATGTATACAAGTATGTCATATAAAAAAAAGGTACACTAAATCTGAAAAAGTAATTAATAAACATAATGTATCACATAAATGTCTGAAATATAAAAAACCCTAGTTACTCTTATCACCACACTAATTGTTCCCAAACGACTCCTAAAGAGGTTGCTGATGCATCCTCAGAAATGAGCATCAGGATGATGCAAAATCATGCCTCCTGTAGACCCAGGTGCGAAGACGGAAATTGAGCTGGAATGCTCCCCAAAGAATACTTGTTCCCAAAAACATACTCCCAGTTTGACTTGGCGGTGGCTGCAATAAGATCAAGGTGGCTTCCCTAAGTTCCCTAGGTGGTCAAAGTGGGTACGACTTCCCAGGAGGGTTAGCCTTCTTCCAAATGGCGGTTAATTTTTTATTCCTCTTCCACTGATGGTACTCCCATCCTTACTCCAGGAAACAAGTGGTGGTAACTTTTCACTATACTTAGTTGAAATAAAAATTAATTTTGAAGAAATTAACCTCAATTCTATGGTACTAACCATAGATATATAATACTCTAGATTGCGCCCTGCGATCTTAAAATGGGTAACGGTTGCGACAGAGATAAATGAGCCTATTTGGTCGGTAGTCTCTTTTTAATTTAAGGGGAATATCGGCGACGTGAATATCCCACTTTATCGAGTAATATGTGTTGACAGTTGGAGCGGGTGGTGACGGGAAATGGTCTTTGGTCTTCGGACGTAGGTAATCGTGGTTCGAATCCCATACCAACTTTACTTTTTTTATTTTTATTTAATCAATATTGCGTTTATTAGATATTTTTACATCTGAAAAATGGACCTAAGTAAATCTAGCAGATAATAAATGTATGTATAGTAAGTTAATATTGGAATACATAATTTGTGAACTGCATAGTAAAATAAAAGTCATTCGTTATTAATATAAATTCGTCCTTATTCGAATGATGTGAATGTTTGTTTTGCTTCTACTTTTTTAAAAAATTGTAACAATAGTTTCATAAATAAAAATAATGTCTAATTACTTATAATTGAATCGGTCATTTCAAAAACAGCAAAGTCCACAATTTTCAGAAACTAACTTTTTGAGAGGAATAGACTCCTTTAAGATAAACGTTGTGTGAAAAAACGACACCAGTCCAGTAAAAACATTAGCAACAAAACTACAATATAACTCTGAATTTTGATGTCATCCATTTCATCCATCTTTCGACTATTACTAGTTAGTTTTCTTTGCTCTTCTGTAAAATTAGGAATATGTGACTCATGTTGGTTTTGAAATGACCGATTCAATTAATAAATCGATGGTACATTATGCTGATATTAATTATTGGTAATTTTTTACGAATATTTTTAACAATTACTTTATACTATTCTACAATTAACTTATTAAAAAAATAACATTGGCTTTTATATTTTTAAAAATCTATAGGTACCTATACAGTTTTTCTTATTTGTTATATATTTCTTTGGATAGATTTACTTTAGAGATGTAATAATATCTAATAAACGCAATATTGATTAAATAAAAAATAAAAAAAGTAAAGATTGGTACGGGATTCGAACCAGGATTATCCACGTCCGAAGACAAACGACCAGTTCTCGTCGCCATCCGCTCGAACTGTCAAACCATCTAAAATACTCGACGACAGAGTAGGATAGTGACGTCGTCGATACTCCCCTTGAATTAGAAAGAGACTACCGACCAAATAGGCTCATTTATCTCTGTCGCAACCGTCACCCATTTTAAGATCGTAAGGCGCAATCTAGAGTATTATATATCTATGGTACTAACTACCAACACCAACCTGTCAACCTCGCAGCCTCGGCCAAGTCTCTCTCATTCACTCTCATTCCTCCCACAGTCAGCGAGGAAAACGTCAAACTCTCACGGAACACGAATTAAATGACAAGGAACGGTTCAACAACTATGTTCCGTACAGTGTGACGTCACATGAGAAGTCCTTTACGAGAAAATTAAGAAATTGATTAAGCGATCAAGAGAAAATAATTTTTTTAAAAATAATTACAGCGCTAAAAATGATATTATAACGGGTGGACCGTTACAGACTTTACTTATGGTGTGCTCGGCTCCAGGCATTTTTCAATCCATTATAGAGACCATTTTGTCAGGTTTGAGTGAAACTAAATGCTATTTGGATGATATAATTGTTTTTGGTGCATCCTTGCAGGAATGTTATCAAAATGTGCAAAAGGTTTTAGAAAGACTTTTGGATTTTAATGTTAAAGTCAATGAAAAAAAAAATGTAAATTTTTTAAAACAAAAATAGAGTTCTTGGGGCATGTTATATATTATATATTGATGTTAATGGTATCCACCCTACTCAAGAGAAGGTTGATGCAATAAAATCTGCACCTTCACCAAATTCATTAACAGAGTTAAAGTCTTATCTAGGGTTACTAAATTACCATGGAAAATTTATCCCCATGTTGTCGAGTAAACTAAAACCTTTGTATCGTTTGTGTCAGTCTGGTATTGATTTCACTAAAAACTGGACACAAGAATGTGAAGAAACATTTCAATTAAGTAAAGAACTTTTAACCTCTGAAAGTGTCTTAACCCATTATAATCCTAGTCTGCCAATTTATATAACGTGTGATGCTAGTGGATATGGTGTAGGATGTGTTTTAAGTCATAAAGTAAATAATATTGAAAAACCAGTAATGTTTGGGTCAAGTACTCTGTCTGTAAACGAAAAAAAAATTATAGCAATTTAGAGCGTGAGGCCCTTGAAATTATTTTTGCAATAAAAAAATTTCATAAATATTTGTATGGAAGAAAATTTGTCTCAATTACGGATCATCAACCTTTACAGTTCATATTTGGAAAAAACAAAGGTATTTCGACATCTGCTGCATCTAGAATCACACGATGGGCAGTTACATTAGCTGGGTATCAATATGACATTCAATATCCAAAAGGTTCGTCTATAAGTAATAAGAAAACAGAGATTTCTGATTTTTTGTATTCGTTTAGTTTGGTTAATCAAATACAAAAAACGATCAGCGAAAACGAGCGAAGATTTCCGGACGATCAGCCTTATGAGTCATGCACTTAAGATTTTTCTTAAAATCATACATGCCAGAATTTACAAGAAATGCGAGGAAAATGTCGGTGAAATGCAATTTGGATTCCGCGATTCCATGGGTACACGTGAAGCACTTTTCACCTTACAAGTTCTACTTCAGAGATGCCGCGATGTTAGCTGTGATGTCTATGCTTGTTTTATTGACTACGCCAAGGCATTTGACCGTTGCCAGCACCAGAAGATGGTCACCGCCCTACAAAAAGTAGGATTAGATGAGAAGGACATTCGGATCATCATTAGTTTATTCTGGAACCAGCGTGCTCAAGTGAAGGTCGAAGACCAGTTGACCGACCAAGTGAAGATCATGCGAGGAGTAAGGCAGGGCTGTGTGCTCTCGCCGACTCTTTTCAATATATACTCTGAGGAAATTTTTACTGAAGCCCTCGCAAACCTAGAGATGGGAATCCGAGTGAACGGTGAATACATCAATAACATCCGCTACACCGATGACACTGTATTACTAGTAACCAGCCTAAATGATCTACAGGCTTTACTAGACCGTGTGAGAACTGTGAGCGTAACATACGGACTGAACCTTAATATTAAGAAAACTAAATTCATGGTTGTCAGCCGTGTAAATTTATAAATCCCGGGGCACTAATGGCAGATAGCGAAGAGATCCAGAGAGTCAACAGATTCACTTACCTCGGAACTACCCTCAACTCACAATGGGACCACGCTCCAGAGATTAGATCCAGAATTGAAATGACACGGTCTACATTTATCAAGCTGAGATTCTTGCTGTGCTGCAGTGATCTCAGTTTGGGAACCAAGATGCGGATAGTGAGGTGCTATGTTCTTCCAGTGCTACTGTATGGAGTTGAAGCCTGGACACTGACGCAAACCACTGAAAATCGGATTAAAGCCTTCGAGATGTGGATCTACAGGAGGATACTAAAAATATCTTATGTGGACCATGTCACCAACATTGAGGTCCTACAGCGCATGACAAAAGAAAAAGAAGTGCTTAATTTAGTAAAACAACCTAAGCTTGAGTACCTTGGCCACTTGATGCGGAACAAAGAAAAATATCGAGTTCTTCAACTCGTCATGCAGGGCAAAGTATTTGTCAGGAGAGGACCGGGACGCCGTCGTATCTCCTGGTTGAAATACCTCCGACAATGGCTTGGGATAACCTTCGCGGAGCTGTTTCGCAGAGCAGTCAACAAAACAATGATAGCCTTGATGATCGCCAACATCCGGACCGAATAAGGCACCGAAGAAGAAGAAGAAGAATCAAATACCTCTTAATGCAGAAGATATAGCCAAAGAAACAAGTAAAGATCTAATTTTGCTTAAGGTAAAAGATTTTACTATTTCTGGGTAGCCTAATTATGTCTTAGATTCTAGTTTAGAGTAGGGATGGGAAAAACCTACCGGTTTTAACGTAAAACCGGTTTTTTTACTTCGCAATAACCGGTTTTACCGGTTGTTTTTTGTCCCGGTTATAACCGGTTTTTCTTTTTAAAGTAAAAACCGTTAATTAGGTTTTTACGGTGATTAGGATTAGGTTAGGATTTTGGATCCCAATCATAATTATTATTCTCAAGTAATTATTCCAAACAAAACCATAATTCAAATTTTATTTTAAAAATACAGAAGCAAACTGAAAGTACAAACTCACATCAGCCAGAAACAATTAAGCATTATTAAAATATTTCGTTGAAAAGGTATTTGTAATCATAATATTTACATAAGAAGTGATCTGGTTGAAGTAGACGCAAACATCATCTATTTTTCACACTTGACTCTTGACATTGAAATTGGGTGAATGACTTTTTCTGATTACCAAAAATAATTTTCTGACTATGAATATCGAAGTACCGATTAGGAATACGAATCTCCAAGGATTTCCCTACGTTTTTAAAACGATATACCTATACAGGCAGTATTAAATGAGTTAAAATGTACCTA
Organism: Diabrotica virgifera virgifera; assembly: GCF_917563875.1. Taxonomy (NCBI): domain Eukaryota; kingdom Metazoa; phylum Arthropoda; class Insecta; order Coleoptera; family Chrysomelidae; genus Diabrotica; species Diabrotica virgifera. The sequence goes on along the minus strand of NC_065450.1, from coordinate 100,911,121 downwards.
TTATACAAATATACAAACGTGTTAAAAGAAATACATGATAAATGGTTATTGATTTTTTGATGGTAGTAAAAATAAAAGATAAATTGCATTATCCAATTTATTTTTAAGTAAAATATTTATGTTGATATTATTTTTTTTTAAATCCCATTTGAAAGAGTCTGGGAAATTTTTTATAAGTTGAAATGGTTGGGTTTAAATTTTATATTATTGCAATATGTATATTAATTGTATATTAATCTTACGCTATATTACATTTAATAATAATCAATTAATATATAATAAATAAATATAATAATTAATAGAATAAAATAGTTTTATTAAAAATTGTGTTTTATGTATACTGATATTGATGTTTTTTCGATAGTACTAATTTTGATCATATTGATATCAAGTATTGAGTCGAGTGAAGTATTGCAAACTAAAGTGCATTGTAAATGTAACATTATAACCTATTGGATTAAAAAAAAACAAAAACCGGTTTTTGGAAAAACCGGTTTTTTTCGGCCGGTTATAACCGCCAGGTTAAACCGTAAGCAAAAAACCGGTATAACCGAAAACCGGTGTTTTGTCAAAAACCGCCATCCCTAGTTTAGAGCCCTAATTTAAAAAAAGAAATGAGTTGTGTGTGGAGAACAATTGCATTTTACTAGGGAATAAAACAGTTGTACCAAAAGTCTTGCAAAATGATGTTTTAAAGTTATTTCATGAACAGCATGATGGAATAGCACGTAGTAAAATGCTAATGCGATCCTACTGTTGGTGACCTAATATGAATGAGAGTATATAAAGATTTGTAGCATCTTATGACATATGTCAACAGAATCAAAATTTTACTAATAATAATAGCATGTTGTCATCATGGTCATCAGCACCACATAATTTTTTTAGAGTTCATGTTGATTTCTTTAAGAAAGGATTTAATTTTTTGTTGCTTTTGGATCAAAAGTCTAAATGGCTAGAAATCAAAATGATGAAAAATGGCACAGATGCTTCAGAAACAAAGGGGCGTTCAAACAATTAAAAAAACTTTAGAAAAAACATTGTTTTCAGAAAAGGGAAAAGATATGTAAGAAAAATTAGTTTTGAATAAGTTACAAAATTATCTTTTTAGCTACAGAAATACCCCTTCGACTGTAACAGGAGTCTCACCTGCCGAAGCTGCTTTTAAAAATAGGCCTAGATCACGCTTTGATTTGTTAAAACCATCAAGTCAAAATAAATATATTAAATCTAATAACATAACTAATCGATATTTATATAAGATAAACCAAAATGTTTTTGTAAAAAGTAAGCGTACTAAGCTGTGGCAAGAGGGTGTTATTAAAAAAGTCCTAACTTTTAGTACATACCTTGTTCAAATAGAGGACAATATTAAGTTTGTTCATTCAGATGATTTAAGAAGTAGTGTTTATGAGACTTTACCAATAGAAGATAGTGTTTTACCGGATGTGCGTGATGTAGTTGTGCAACCAAAAATAAATGCTAGCCCTTCGTTCATTTTAGATAGAGGTAATAAGAATCAGACTAATGTCATGGAAGTTGAAATTGCACAAAATAATTTTATTCAGTCACCAGTTTTAGAAACAACTCAGCATGCTGCTAGTTCTATTACAACTAGAACTTCACTTTCTATTCAATCACCCCTATACACTAGATCTGGTATAATGATTAAAGCACCTACCAGATTGAATCTTTAAAAAGAATGGGAGAAATGTTGTATATTTACTTATTTAAGTTATGGCATTTCGGAACACACTCCAATAACATACTTTGGGAGCTGTCAAAGAAATGTCACGGGCAGACAGAAAACTGTAATGTCGGCAATGATGTCATGTTGAAGATGTCCATCTTGTCCCGTGTAAAGATACAAATTAATGTGTTTCAATAAAGTAGTCAAAGTCGGCCCATAGTTTTATGAAATACATAACACCATTGTTTCCTTATTTTGGGGTATTGCTGTTCGGTTTATTTTCACTCTTTCTGTGAATTCAATTCTTGTGTTTACTTGTCTAAGAGCTTCGACATTTTATCTTCTTCCATTTACCTTTCGGTTTTTGTCTTTGGCTAATTTAATCTTCATTTTGATTCTTACTAGCGTGTGGTCTGATCCCACATATGGGCTTCGTAGAATCATAACATCTTTTAGCCAATTTTTCTATTTTGACTGGATCAGTAGATGGTCAATTTGATTTCTGTATCTTCCTTCTGGATACCTCCACGTTTCTTTGTGTATCTTTTTGTGCTTAAACATATTTCCACTTATTATAATCTCGTTTTGTTCACAAAACTATATCAGTAGACTTCCACTATCATTGTTTTCTCATAATCCTTCCATTCCCATAACTGATTTATGTCCTGTACTTATTGTCATTCATTACCTTGGCGTTCATATCTCCAATTACCATTTTTATAACTTGTTTGTATTTATTTAAATTGTCATACGTTGCTTGGAGCTGATCTTAGAAATCATCCATTTCTTTCTCATTATTTCGTTTGTGGGGGCGCGGCGTAAATTGTTGATTACTAATATGTTGTAGTATTTTGCCTTGAATCTCTCACTTTCAGATGTTGCCTCCCAGTCCCGGTGCTATGGTATAAGGAGCCCGCCTGCAAAACTTTCATAGGCGCCCTTCGATTTTTTTTAAATTAGTATTTTGTATAACATCAGCAGAAAAAAGCCCATCTTGGCGCCCACAAACAGGGGCGCCTGCCTGAATTGCATCCCTTGCAGACCCGTTATCCCGGCCCTGTTGCCTTCCGTTGAAATAGAGCATTTTTTCCTTTTTCTGATATTATTATTGCAATACCTTTTTCATGTTTATTGTTTTCATTTATATTTCCTCAGTATATTGTAGCGAGATTACTGTTAAAATTAAACTCTCGGTTCGTTTATAGGTACGAATTTATTTATACTAGTTACAGATCAAATTTATCTTATACGCTAACTCAAATTATACCGCGCTTCGCTTAAATACATAATAATGTCATTCTGGAAATTCCGGACTTCACCACCTCTAGTTATTGTGTCACCTTCCATCTACCGCACGTCTCTCCCCACCGCTTTCATACATATCGTGCTCTCGCCAGAATATTCTCGACTTACGTCGAGATGGAACCGTTTGGTAGCTGTTACTTGCGGTCGGTAGTTAATTCTTTTGTTACACTACTCCCCTCTTAAGATCTGAGCGTCCCGATCAGCAACTCTAGATGAAGGCCCAGGATGGCGGAATCTACAGGACCCTTCAGTTCTGCTTACACCCTCTACAAAAGAATCCACTATACACTACATCCACTCCTGGACATAGGTCTCTCTCAGCTCTTCCCATCTGTCTCTGTTTTGTTCGACTTGCATCCAGTTACCGATAACATACTTCAGATCGTCGGCCCATCTGGTTGGTGGGCGTCCTCTGCTCCGTAGTGCTTTTTCTCGTGGTCTCTAATCGACAATACGTTTTGTTCATTGGTTGTCTGACAAATTGGCGACGTGTCCTGTCCCATTCCACTTTAACGACACGATTTTTTCGACAGCGTCTTTTGTTTTTGTTCTAAGACGTATTTCTTCGTTTGGTATCCGGTCTCTCAGGGAGACACCCAACATCTGGCGCTCCATTGCCCTCTGAGTTACGCAAATCTTGTTCACTACCTTTTTTGTGAGTGTTAATATTTCGACTCCATAAGTTAATACAGGCAACACACACTGGTCAAAGATTTTCTTTTTGAAGCATATGGTTAAGTCCTATTTAAACACGTAAATAGTTCAGTTTACCAAACGCTGCTCAGGCTAATCCTATGCGACATGGGAGCTCGCACGTCTGGTTATCTCTTTCCAACCGAATTTCATGTCCCAAATACTTATAAGAAGCGGTCTGCTCAATATCCATTCCATCGACAATAATATTACGATTTAACAGCAGATTAGTCATTATTTGCATCTTGTTGATGTTACTATTTAGTCCGACCTCTAAGGAAGCGTAATATAGTTTGTTCAAAATTATTATTGCATCATCCATACGATCGGCTATAAGGATCATGTCATCTTCGAATCTCAAATGACTGAGCTTCTCTCCATTTATGTTGACACCATATTCGTTTAGATCTGCCTTCTTAAAAGTATGTTCTAAAAAGGTTGTGAATAGCTTTGGTGAGATGGTGTCTCTTTGCCGTACTGCTCGATGTATACAGAATTTATTTGTTTGTTGTTCAGATAGTCTTACGCTAACCGTTTGCTTTTGTTAGATATATTTGACCATGTTAGTGTAGCGATAGGCTATTCGGCATTCTTTCAATGCTTTTAAAATTTTATGCTGGCTTATCGTATCGAATGCTTTCTCGTAGTCCACGAGTATCGATGCCAATGGTTTGTTGTATTCTGCAGACTTCTCTATCAGGTTTTTTATTACCAGTTAGTGGTTGTTAGTGCTATATCCAAATCTAAACACATCTTGTTCTCTAGGCTGAGAGAAGTCTAACTTATCCAGTCTTTTTTTGATAATTTTTGTGAAAAGTTTATATATTATGTGTGATAGAAAACTGATAGAACGGTAGTTTTTTAGATCTGTTATATCACTTTTCTTGTGTAATAAAACAATGACTGCATTGTTCCATTGATAAGGGGTTTTTCCTTGGTAAATGCATTCGGTGAAAAGTTTGGCCAAAGCCTGGATAATTTTATTTCCACCATATTTTTATTGCCTCGATCACTATTCCGTCATAGCCAGGGGATTTATGATTTTTCATTTCTGAAAGTGTCTTTTTAACTTCATATGGTGTTACTTCTGGCATTAACTCTGATCCCTGGTTTGTGATTTTGGGCAGGGGCTGATCTTGCCTTTCATTGGTGCTCTCATATATTTCGCGATAAAACTATTCGACAACCTTTAGGATTTCGGCTCTATCCGTAGCAATGTTATATACCATCTTATCATATTTCTTATTCTGTACATATTTTTGTTGCCAATGTTATTCGTATTTCGCCTCAAGACTTTTAAACTTTTGTTTTATTGAATTATTTGAGTTATTTCTCTTGTATTCTTTTCTCTTATGTCTTTTCGGATTGATGGTGGATATCTTTATTTAATTTCTTCAGTGTTGTGTAGTTGGAGTAGCATTTTTCCATCAGCTGGCTTCTTTTACTTATTTTGGCTTAATTTTTGTTTATGGGTCACGACAGTCGGGAAGCACTCCCTTTTTGTTTCTTTCAGTGCCTTCGTTATATTATTTGCTTGTTCAATGACTTCTATGTTGTTTTCTAAGTTTTGTGTACGTTTGGTTAGTATAACTAAATGGAGGTCGTTGTTTTCTGGGGGAATCCATTTCTTCTTTCGTGTTTTGGAGATCATCTTGGTACTTTCGAAATTGCCATTTAATCGTATCTTTTGCTCGAATTAATCTGTGATGGCTTCCTATCGAAAATTTGTTAAGCACTTCAATATCCTTAATTATTTTTTTTCTATTCGTTATGATAAAATCTGTCTCATTTTTGACATTGCCATCTGGGCTTATCCATATCAATTTACGCTGAGGCTCTTTATCGAAAAAAGAGTTCATCATGGATGAATTTTCCCGATGTAAAAAATTGAGTAGCCTTTGCCCTCCTTCATTTCTTCCGCCATACCCATACTTGCCCATTGCTACTTCTGTATCATCTTGTTTAAAGCCCATTTTCTCATTAAAGTCGCCCATAATTATTGTGTAACATGCTGGTGTAGTATGTAAAAATTTTTCAATTTATTCATCTGAGTGGCTAGTCGTTGGAGCAAATGTCTGGATTATCTTAAGGTTATATCTTGTATTTAGTTTGAAGATGAGGTACACAATCCTTGGACTTGCTGTTAATTTTAGGTATATTTTGGTTGTGCTTTCTATGTATAATGAATCCTACTCCACCATTTGAAGTGTCTTCTTCTCCTCTAAAATGAAATAAGTGTTCCGATTTAATAGTAATTTGGGCTTCTCCTCTTCGTCTGATTTCGTCCTTTCCATCGGCTAATGCCGATGATGTCCCATTTTATTGTTTTCAACTCTTGCTCCAGGTTCATCATCTTCTGGTCCGATATAACAGTTCACATTGTATGAGGTGATATGTATTTGTCGTTCTTTGTGGTAGCCTGCTTTTTCCGGGGATAAGGATTGTAGGGAGGGGTGTTCAATTAAACATTATTTTTATTTATTTATTTCACATCTACAGTCCAATCACAATATTCATAATACTTTTGTTTAATGTAAAAATATTGAAAGTGACAGTTCAATTATATTGAACCACAATCATATCTTAAAACATATTTAATGTTAAACAAGATAAGGCGATGAATAACAACTTTTTAGAACTAAATATTTGAACTTCACCATCTGTTACAAAACTTATTCTACCTTGAATCTCAGCAAAAGCTGGATTATAGTTCTGAATGTACCATTGTGTAACATCTACGTCCCCCAAATCGGTACTTATTCTGTCGAAAGTATTTTCCTTTAAAATATAATGCCCATCGTTACCGTCGGCCAGAAAATCTTGCAGAATGATTGTGTAATTCATAGAAAGATTTATGTCCTTATAAATTGGTACATCACAATTTCCACATCTTGATTTGACAGAAACTACCCTAGACATCGGTGGTTTGGATCTATCGTAGACCACTCGAAGACCAGACACTTGTAGAAATTCACCATAGGAAGTCTCACCGTCACTTCTAATGCCTAGTTCCAAAGTTTGAACCAAATCTTTACCTTTAATTTTTAAACTTACTACCTGATTACCAAAGGGTAGAGCTGCTAACAGTTCCCCCCGACTCACTGATTTCGATGGATATGGGGTGATTGTAGTTCTGATAGTTCCACCGTTTACAATACCTATCGGCGCATTCGTCCAACTTTCAGCAGATTGGTTTGCCATGTAGAGTACAAAAGCATCTGTGATTAAATTACCAAAGTTGCATTCCTCGTGCCTACAGCTGGCGGTGCTTCCATCTAAGGTAACTTGTAGTGCCCCCGCTGTTAAATTGTTAACTCTGTCTACCTCTGGTCGATAAATTTCTAATTCATTCAAAATATCTTCATCCTCTGCTAAGGAGTTCTCAAGCAGTACTGGTTGACCAGAATAAGCAGTTACTTCACCATTGTCGTTGAAAGTAAGATTCAGTCTTCCTGAAAGAAAAGTATGGTTAGTAGACCCAGCCAGCATGCAAAACTACATAATATGTTAACACCAAAAGTACTTATTGCTAAGCAGTTGTATTAAAATGTTATTTAAAAAACCATAATGTTATATTTATTCAGAGGAATTTAGTATATTACCCAGAAATATACATATGTAATAAAGAGTAAGTAATAGATTTAGTAACTGAATATAAATCATATCAAATAAAAATACGCCACACTCAAGATTGTTCTAAAAATTTTTTATTTTAGTTTTATAAGCAAAGCTGAAAATTTAGAAGAGAATAAAATAAGATTATTCATTACATTTTTTAGTCCAGTCGCAGTCGAGGCTGTCCAAAAGTGCTTCACGTTGACGGTAGGTGGTTAGTTAGCAATAGTCGGACTTTACTTTTTTTTTGTTGAAATATCTTATTTAAGTATTCCCTTAAAAGTCACTAGACAATAAGTAATACCCAACAGTGCTTGGTTTTAGTTTTTCTGTTTTTGGTTAGTCGTTTGCTTTAATGTTAAGTAATCAAGAAGTTTTTATAACAACTCAAAGAACCTACAAACTGTTTTTGAACTAAGGATTTAAAAAAAGTATACAGCGAAATGTTATAGGTACGCGTTAGGATAAACTGGTTAAACTAGTTCGTCCTAAGTTAGATTGGATAAAGTAGTTTATATAATTTAAATACAAGGCATTATTTAGAATAGAACCCAGCGTAAGACTTCTGAATTCCTCTTTGTCGCAAGAAATCAAAAATTAAATTCAGGACTTAAGGAATGCAATAGATAGAGGATAATTGCAATGTTAAGCTAAGAGAAGATAGTGATGATAACTTTAAAGTAGTTAGTAATCAAGACAAAGTTATATTTATCTAAAAATGACATTCAAAAAGCTAGAAAAAAATGCAGCAAATAATCGTGGGAAATGGGCAAAAAAATGAAAACAACTTCTCACAAGTCTCACCCACCATCCAACATTGGAGATGGAGATAATTTGACTATACCGATTTCAGATGTTGACAAAGCAGAGGTGATCTCAAAAACATCATTGGAATTATTCTTCAGACAAATAACGAAGGATTTTACAAGGTTTTCATCGAACATGGAGTAGGTACTTCAGAAACTATATTGCGGTAATTATATCTTCTTACTTCTCTAATATAAGATTCTGAAGCTGTTGTCTTGTGGCATGTCTAAGTTAAAAATGCTATGTTTACCTATATGGGATTAGCCACAGTTTGGTTGTACCTAATGATAATTTTACATTGTTACCTAAACAATATGACGTTTTGAGTTTCACTCCAGAAATCATTTTCAAAAGATTTATGAAAAAAATTTCTAAGCTCTAATATGTTTTTAATTTTTTTTTCCAGAACAGAATTCAACGTAATATTCCATCAAACTTTCTTGGATGAAGCATATATAAACCAAGGTTCTAAAAAATATCGTTAAGGGTTGCAGCTGCGAGAGATTCAGATTGATCAGTACAAGGTTTTTTTTTCTAATAGAGCTGCAACAAAAACTGTTCCACAAACATTATGAAAATGCAAGAAGGTAATGATGCTTCATAATTTTAAATGTCACCAAAGCACTCCATGGAAAAATAATTAATAATATATAAATTTTATTATAAATTATACATATAATATGTATTATAATACATATATACATATGTATGTGTATATGTATGTATATGTATATGTATTTAGTATTATACCTCAATTATAATAATTATTATAATTGAGGTATAATTATACCTTTTATAAAAAATTATTATTTGTTTATGTAGATAATATGATTGTTTGTACTATTAATTTTGTCCATTGATTTTAACGACGACTCATTCTCGTTTTAATAAAATGATTATTTTTCTCACTACAGAGTACTTTATTCAGTGTATCTATTTATTTTGGCTGTGTAGGTATATAATAAAGTTTATTGTTTATACTAGGCCATACTAGTTTATCCTGGAGTGTGCGTATTTATATCAGGATCAACTACTTTGGCCTAGGGTAAAAACTAGTTTATCCAATCGGGTTTAGGATAAGCTAGTTTAGTATAGGCCAAACTAGTTTGCCCTGAAATCGGGTTTGGCTGGTAACATAGGTAGGTATATACTGTTTAACATGAAATCTGACATTTTAGGCCAAAGTAGTATATCGGACCATGTAGGTATACCTATAGGATAAATTAGTTTAGCTTAGGTCAAACTAGTTTGTCCTGAAATCGGGTGGGACCGGTTAACGTGAAAGCTGAAATTCTAGTTATAAAAAAATCTTTTTGCAAACTTTTTATAACAATTAAAGTCCGACTTTTAACAACCAACTCTGTACCTACAGCTTCCAATTGGACTATTATGGGTGTGTGAAGCAATATAATTTTGTCTTTTCTTATATTTTCAAAACATTAAAGATATTTTTAAAAATCTTTCTTCTGGCTTTGACCAGAAGATCTAACTGCTAGGTGGATTCCAGAGAGTCGTCAATGGACGACACCTGCCACAAGAAAAAATTTACATCATATTTATTTACTTATTACTTTATTGAAGTAGATTGTAAATTAGCAATGAATAAATAAATAAAAAAAAATTCGTCGATATTTGATATAAATTATATGATCTACTCTTAATATTTAAACTAAGAATGTTAAAATACATTGGTTAGTAAAGTTAATACATTTGATTAGCTGCAATTTATTGCTAAAAAACCAACATTTGGTTTAAAAAATAGCATGCACGATAATAAACATTCCGAGAAATAGAAAAACATGTATCTATTTTTTAATAATAATTAGACATGGTTTTTCCATTAAAGTTAATGACTAAAATAATAATTTTTCTGTAAAATATATACGTACATTTAAAATCACTTAATAGTCCAGGCTGTATCGTGGCCCCCGTTAGGTAAATTATTCCGAATTGACATTTGCACAAACTTACTCAAAAAGAGGTCCTTCTAATAAATCCACAGGTGTCAGTAGTAGGTACTATGGTCGAAAAATTGATTAAACAATTTTTTTAAAACAAATTCACAAAAATAACTTTTTCACTTTGGACATTTTTTTTATAGATTTTTTGGGTCATTCTGATTAAAAAAGGTTCTCTGTGATTTTTCTCTAAAATTGATTGTTGTTGAGTTATACGTGATTTAACCCTTAAACTCCCAACCTTTTTTAGGTTCCATGTACGCCCAAGGGTGGGTAAAAAATGTCCACCTCGAAAATAGCTGATATATTTATTGAGAGTTGTTGGAAATGGATTAAACTTAAGAATCTTATGCTTAATAAACACAGCATTTTTTACAATATTAATATAGGCAATTTACAAACCTTACAACAAAATTACAATGTACATCAAAATTAACATACCAGTAAAAGCCAGTAATTGAGATTTGTCGATTTTCTCCACATTCTTCCTTTCAACCTCCTCATTGGCGGTTAATTATGTAAATTATGTAATTATACATCGATAATTATATGGATTATCATCCTACGAACGAGAAATTATATAGAAACCTTTAGTAACAAGTTTTACCAAGGGCGTACTTTTTATGCCCACCCATATTTAACTCAAGATGCTACTTTTATTTTCAAAAATATCGGTAAAACCAAATTAACATTCGATAAAGGGCTGTATTTTTAACAATAAATAATTTTTTAAAAATTTTTAAACGCGTAATAAATATGTTACAAGGGAATACGCATTAGGTGGACATTTTTTACCCACCCTTGGGCGTTTAAGGGTTAAAATTAGAAAAACGCGAAAATAACCATTTTTAAGGCTTAATAACTCAATTAAAAGTAATTATTATGAAAGTCAGAAACTGACCAAATCAAAGATTAAAGCCCCCTCTACAACATCCTGATGCAATTTTTGTCATTGTTTTATTAGTAAGATGTTATTTTTAATTATCAACAATGCGTGCTAAGCGTGTATTGAGGCGACCGTCAATATGAGTGCGAGTGAGATGCACCATTGGACGGCTGGAATGGTTCAGCTCTTTCGTACTCACCATTGACAGCCGCCTAATACTCGCTTAGCTCTCATTGTTGATAATTAAAAATAACATCTTAGTAATAAAAATAATGACAAAAATTTCTTCAGGATCTTGTAGAGGGGGCTTTAATATTTGATTTGGTCAGTTCTGACTTTCGTAATAATTATTTTTAACCGAGTTATTAAGCCTTAAAAGTCGATATTTTCGCGTTTTTCTAATTTCGCATATAACTCTTCAATAATCAATTTTAGAGAAAAATCACAGAAAACCTTTTTTAATTCCAAGAGAATGACCCAAAAACTCTAAAAAAAATTGTCCAAAGTGAAAAAAATTATTTTTGTGAATTTTGTTAAAAAAATTGTTTAAACAATTTTTCGACCACGGTACCGCCTGGCACCAAGTGGATTTGTTAAAGAGGTTAAGTTTGTGGAAAAAAATCGAATCGAAATAATTTACCTAACGGGGGCGACGATACAGCCTGGACTAAGTATAATTATATTCAAAGGTACAGGATGATAGATGCAGACATGAACTGGTAAGCGAAACCGAAACAAAATAATTTAGAAAATAATTTAGTTGATATAATTTGTGTTTTTTGTCTAATAGGTGAACCTACACAACAACAACATTGTTTGATTTGCTTGTCTGGATAATGTTCAGAAGAAATGCGTTCAATGTGCTTCCCCGTTTAGGATTTTGTCCTCTTCAGGTGAACCTAAGTGTATGCCAATGTTGGGAGAACGGAAAATGTTGTACGAGTGGGGTATGTAGCACTAAAAGAAGTTGCTACAAAAATGATATATACCAAAGACGAAGTACATAAAATTAAGCACGCAACTACAAAGCCCACCCTACAAGGGAGCGCTCGTTAACACTGAAAATAACACTACCCCAGAGATAAATAGCAGATTTTGCCCGGCCAACGTTTGCTATTTTGGGCTCAAACTCTTTCTTAAATTCTCAATTATATATCAATAAATACGGAGGTAAAACTCTACCAAATAATAATACGCCCAGTCCTAACAAATGGTTAATGCCTGGTTGCACCAACAGAGCTTAAGCCTATGAGATGGCTTAAGCTTAGCTTACGAAACATACGCGTTGCACCATTGAGTCTTAGCGTTGATTGAGAATATCTCAATCAACGGTCTTAGATCAATTTTCAGGTTTCCACAATGGATTGCCACGTGCATTTTAAAGGATCGAAAATGATGCTGCAACGTAAGTGAGATTTAAAGTTGACCTATCTATAAGCTGAGCTGGGCTAAGCTGGAGCTTAAGATTTGTTGGTGCAGCCAACCATTAGAGTCCTGGACTCCAACAAAAAGTAATGAAAACATGTTCGGATATTTCGAAAGAAACGTATTAAGGCCTACTTATTACCTACTAAGGCGAATCTATGAAGCGGTGAATGACCCAGTGGCGGATCTACGGGGAGGGAAAAAGGGGAAATTTCCCCCCATAACAAGATTCAAAATTAAAGAAAAAATTATTAAAACATAAAAATATATTAGCTAACATGAAACTTAAACCACGGACAGAAAAATTCAACCCAATAAACATGCTAGTTAGGAAAATTAAGGGAACTTAAATAAGTTATTGTTTATGTCTTTTATTTCCGTTCCCAAGGCAAAATTCTAGATCCGCCACTGCTGAAGTGTAGAGAAGACGATACAATTTTGAACTTTATGGAATATATTGGAAACCAAATAGTACAATCCATTAAGCTATGACGTGTGAGTTGAGTGGGTATGTAATGCGGATGGAACAAACTGACTAGCTAGAAAAACTGTCCTTGATCTCCATTAGTCAGAGAAGAAGAGGAAGTCCCAGAACAAGGTTTCTTGATAACATCGATAAAAATATGAAAAAATAAGGGAATACGTGCTTGGCAAAGGAAGGCGTTTAGGAGGCTAAGCTCCACACAGGGTTGTAATGCCATATTGATGATGATGATGATGATGATAATGATGATGATGATATAGGTTCGTGTATGTTCGTGCATGTGTGTGGTTGTGGTTGTGCGATTACGTGTTGTGTATGTGTGTTGTGTGTGTGCGTCGTGCGTGTGAGTGAGTGTGTGTCTGTGATGTGTGTGCTGTCTTTATCTTATTGTTTTTTTTCTGGCAAGTGGCTTGTAGAATACCTTCCATTTTATTACGAATTCATCGTATCATGATATTTTGTGATGTGGATATAGCACTGATGTGATTGTAACACTGCTACCGATCTGAATAATATCTATGTAGTTTCCAAAACGCTAGTAAAGCAAGTTCAATTAGGAATTAAATGGGACCAATTAGTTTAAATCATGCAGTTAAATATTAAAGAAACCCTAGTTATAACCTTTTGTTAACCAAAATATAAAAGTTAAAACATGCTTGAGCTTACTTTAAAAAACTATTTGTTATCACTCCTGCCTGGAATGAAATTCTGCAATTAAATGTTTCTTTAACACTCTAAAAGAAATGTGTAAGAATTATAGTTTGGCCTTTAGGTCTATATACGACGATGACAGAAAAAAAAAATCAATAAATGTTGTGAGTTTTTATTAAAAACAAAAATGTATCTTATAAAGAGCAAAAATAATTCTTACTATAACGTAAAATAACTAACAAAAACAGTAAGTATTTATCATCGCCAGAATTAAGTAAACAATATTAAACGATAAAAATACTGATCCTCTGCTTACTGCATCATGTTTAATAAATGTAATTCTTCCTTCGACCTCAGCAAAAACTGGCGAATATTTATTAAAATACGAGACTACAGTATCTACATCAGTTACTTTTTCGTACGCTAAATCCATAGCTTTTTCTTTGAGAACGTGAAAACCATCCTTGCCATCTGTCAAATACTTTGAAGTGACAATTGTATAGTTTTTTGAAAGATTTAAATCACTGTACAGTGGTATACTGCAATTTCCGCACCTGACTTTCACAGATACTACTCTTGAGTAAGATGGTTTTGATGCGTCATATACAACTTTTATCCCAGATACTTGAAGAAATTCCCCTCTTGACGTTTCTCCGTTTCCTCTAATTCCACACTCCAAAGTTTGCACTAAGTCAGCTCCCGATAATTTAAAAGACACCAGCTTTTTGGCATAAGGTAATGCAGATATAATTTCGCCTTTTGTAATCGCGCCTTTATGTGTTGGATTGATAGCTGCCCGTATACCTCCAGCATTTGTTATACCAATTGGAGTGTCTGTCCAAACTGTTTGCGAGCTTGATGCTTTGTACAGTACAAAAGCATCTGCTATCAAGTTTCCAAAATTGCACTCTCTCAATCTGCAACTACTGTCCTCGCCGTCCAACGTTACCAATGATCTTCCCACTTCTGTGCTCAACTTCTCAACTTCGGGTTTATATTTTTCGAGGAGCTCCAAAACATCTTTGTCCTGCGTTATTAAGTTTTTCAATAATATTGGTTGGCCGTAAGAATGAACTAAATCACCGTTGTCGTCGAATTTTAGATTTAGTTTACCTGTAATATAAAATATGTTAGAATCGCAGAACAATAAAATATAAAATATGATATTGTTTTAGTACTAGATCCGAATCAAGGTCGACCTTCACCCATCTGTTTACCAGATGAAACATTTTGTTATTAATTTCATACGATTTCATACATAGACAAATACGACTTGCATGTTGTGAATTTTTTTTTGAAAGTATGGTAGAATTATTTTATTTTTAAGTTAAATAAGCATATTCAGTACAATTCATAGAATAGTCAAAAAAAATTCAAAAAAAAAATATTAAAAAATAAGCCAACGGTCGCAAATTTTTAAAGACACTTTAAAAAATAATGGATTTTGTGGTGGACATCAAAACTCATCATGGAATCATGTGAGCCAAAAAATTCAAAAATATTTTATTAGCCTATAATATAAGTTTCTCGGGGTAACGCTGTCAAGTTTTTTACTTTTAACGATTTTTTTTTTGCAAAAAGGGTGAAAATCAAAATATTTATTATTGTTTAACAAAAAATATCTCCACAGCGTTATCTCACAAAATGTCTAAGGAAACTATATATAAAATTTCAGGTGGATCGATCAAGTAGTTTTTAGTTACAATGTCTACCGCCTTTGAAAAAAACAGTTTTAAGAAAAACGCGTTTAAAGTTTTGTCAACTTTTATTTTCAATTACTTTTTTGTCTGTCAAATCCTAAATTGACGCACACCGGAATATGTTTTTGAATCGCGGTGTAATTTACACAAAAAAATGGGAACAGTCGTTGAACGTTTCTCAGTACGCTCAAGCGCGCTGGCGCGAATCTGCTGCAAAGCCAGTCCAAGGTAAACTTATTCAACACTATTAACTTATCAACCACTCCTTTTGTTAATTAAATTTAATTATTTAATATTATTTAAAATTCTTATGATCCTATAATGCGTTCTGATGCTGATGTCCACTGCAAAATCCATTATTTTTTAGGTTTCTTTAAAAATTTGCCACCGTTGGCTTATTTTTCAATAGTATTCTTTGATTTTTTTTAATATTCTATGAACTGTACTCATTATGCTTATTTAATTTACAAATAAAATCATTCTGCCATACTTTAAACAAAATTTCACAAAAATGTGCTTGAAATGTTGATTTCAAGCCCTGCTACCCCTATAACAAGCTTTTGATAGTCAACCCCAGCAAGTCGTATTTTTGTCTATGTATGAAATTAAAAAAAATGTTTCATCCGATAAACAGACGGATGAAGGTCCACCTACATTCGTATCTTAGAATATTTTGTGTTGAAAATTTGTAGAAACATCACAAATGACTGACATTGTGGAACCAATGAAGTTTTCACTTACGAAATAAATCAAACAAGACAAGAACTTTTTATAATTTTAAATAAATTTTAATGTATAATAAACAACATATTATCAAGTTCTACTCCAAAAGTGGGTGATTAATTTTTTTTATTAAATAAATGAACTGCAAAATGAGTTAATACCTAATAAAGTATAAATTTTAGAAAAAACTGACCTGACCATAGAAAAATGCAGTAAAGTTTACACAAAAAACCATGTATAAAGATTTCTCTAAAATTAAATCTGCAGCTTCGATAATTTATTATTTATAACGCTTGAGTTATCTCTCTCCGAGAAATTGGCGCACTGTACAGGGTGAGGCAAATAAAGGGCCTATTAGAAATATCTCGAGAACTAAAGGCAACAGAATCATGAAAATTGGAATAAAGGGGTTTTGAGGAATGGTCTATTAAATAAAAATATTTTTATCTCTTTGCAACTTCCGGTTATACCGGAAGTTGCTTATAACTTCGTTTTTTTAAATGGGACACCCTGTATATTTTTACATTTTTGGATTCTCTTCGATGTCTTCTTCCTTAAAATATGACGTTTTGTAATATTATACAGGGTATTTTAAAAGATAATTACGTTTTTTTATTAATTTCGTAGCAAAATTAACACCCTGTAGAATTGTAGCAGTTTGACATCTAAAACTCTACTTACGTTCAAATGATTTTTAATATACTCTACTATTGTGAGGAATCATTAGTATAGCTAAATTTTTAATTTTAGTATACAGGGTTGGTCGAAACTCGGAATGAGTATTTTCTGAGTTTTCTTAAATGGAACACCCTGTATTTTAGTATTGGAATGAAATGATATTTTATGGTACTTTTTTATTTCTTAAGCATTCCCTATACCTAACTGCTTTAATTTGTGCTTAATTGTTAATCGCACCAACAATCTTAACTAAGTAGGTATTTCGATAGCTAAACCATTATTGGTAATTTTAAGAACCAGTCTGGATTAATATGTATTTATTTCTGAAAAATTATTTGGGATTGAGTATTTTCACGGCCAACCTAATAAAATTTTACGTATTTTTTGTTGCAATTAATGTTTAGCTTGAATCACCAATAACTCACAAATTAAAGCAGTTAGGTATAGGGAATGCTTAAGAAATAAAAAAGTACTATAAAATATCATTTCACTACAATACAAAAATACAGGGTGTTCTATTTAAGAAAACTCAGAAAATACTCATTCCGAGTTTCGACCAACCCTGTATACTAAAATTAAAAATTTAGCTATACTAATGATTCTTAACAATAGTAGAGTATATTAAAAATCATATGAACGTAAGTAGAGTTTTAGATGTCAAACTACTACCATTCTACAGGGTGTGAATTTTGCTACGAAATTAATAAAAAAACGTACTTATCTTTTAAAATACCCTGTATAATATTACAAAACCTTATATTTTAAGAAAGAAGACATCGAAGAGAATCCAAAAATGTAAAAATATACAGGGTGTCCCATTTAAAAAAACGAAGTTATAAGCAACTTCCGGTATAACCGGAAGTTGCAAAGAGATGAAAATATTTTCATTTAATAGATCATCATTCAAAACCCCTTTATTCCAATTTTTATGATTCTGTTTTCTTTAGTTCTCGAGATATTTCTAATAGGCCAATTATCTGCCTCACCCTATATAGTGGCGTTCGGCAGACCGCGCGGTTGACTTAGTTTAACTAATGAATTAAATTTTGATGATCAAATTAAATTTTACAAATTGGAGATGAAAAAACCTTAAATCTTTTATAGTTATATTACAAAGAAAAAACAATACGTGCATATGTACAGTGTGGGCGGAAATTGGGAAATATGAATTTTAATTTTACTTACGAAAATTTAAAACAAACAAATTATTTTTCATACCTCGTGCTAAACGATGTTTCATTAAACAAATCTCAAAATTTTTATTGAAATGATATAAGTCTCAAAAAATATAATTTTTGAAAAATTCGTAGTTTTACAGAATCACTACCACTTTTAAGATATTGGGTACTCAAGTTTAAAGGGCTATATTACAATTTTCTATTATAAGTATTTTTTTAATGCTGAAGATGTAATCCTTAAAATGCACGACATTATTTTACTTTGAAAATGAAATAAACAACTGCTTTTTGAGAAAATTAAGAAAAATAATAAAATGTAATTAGTCTGGGCTGATTATCGGAGAAGAGGCCATTTTTGGGAAAAGTTATTTACCAGCAATTTTATTGCTGGAATCGAAGCTTATGATTATATATATTAATAATATAGGTATGCAAAGTCCGCAGATAGTGTGCTACTTTTTTTATAAACAAAATGGCGCCCGAAAATCGTGTTTTTTTCAATTATTGCCCTATAACTCCGAAGATTTTAACTTTACAACAAAAATACTCGAATAAAAATTCACCGTGATTAAATTCTGCATAGACACGTGTTTTTCCGCATCTGCTCCGACGAAAATTTTCGTCGGAAAATGCAGATTTTCCCAACAAAATCTTTAATTTTCAAATAAAGTTTTAGATAAGTAATTATCTACCAATAATTAAGTAATTTGGTGACTTAAAAGCCTTCTTGGTTTAGATTATGGTTCCAAAAGCTGGTGAAAATTAAACGAATATTTTAGCAACAATTCAATTATTAATTAATAATTTACGGTCGCAATAATAACCAAAATAATTATGATACACTGATCAAACTTTGAAATCTTATAAAGATGAGAAGCCTATTTAACATTTTGTCGACAAAATATAAATTTTTTATTTTTTTGCATAATCTTTAAATGTTTAAAAAAAATAGTTATAAACAAATTAACGTTTCTCAAAAAGTTTTTATTATATTATAATTTTAAAAAATAGCTAAAATGCGCATTTCAAATATCTTGAAAATGAATGCTTTAAAACTTTTTTGCAACCATTTGCAAAAAAGTTATGAAACAGCAAAGTAAACATAGGATTGCTACGGTGTTTATAATTTTTTTAAATTCTTTCAAAGCTTAGAAGTGAGTTTAAAGTACAAGCTAATTATTTACAAAAAAAATCGATTATCAGTTTAATAGTTATATTTTAATTAAAGTTTATAAATATATTTTTTTGTCATTTACACGGACGAAAGTAGAATCATACAGTACTGTAGCCAAAAATTTTCACTCGGAGCGATGACCGGCCGCGCGAGACGTACACTTTTATAAATAATACATGCTGCGTGTCAGTCGCTTCGAGTGAACATTTTAGCTTCGACTCTGTATCAGGCCTACTTTTGCGCTAAAAATTACAACAAAAAGTATTTTTAATCTTTGATTAAAATATAACCATTGCACTAATTTTTGACATTCTTTGTAAGTAATTAGATTGTACCATAGACTCACTTTTAAGCTTTGAAACAATTAAAACAAATTATAAACAACGAAGAAATCGTATATTTACTTTGCTGTTTCATAACTTTTTTGCAAATGGTTGGAACATTTTTTTAAAGCATTCATTTTCAAGACATATGAAATACGAGTTTTAAGTATTTTTTAAAATTAGAATATAATAAACAATTTCTGAGAAATGTTAATTTGTTTATAACAATTTTTTTAAAACATTTAAAGATTATGCAAAAAAATGAAAAATGTATATTTTGTCGACAAAATATTAAATAGGCATCACACCTTAACAATCTTTCTAAGTTTGATCAATGTCTCATGATTATTTTGGTTGTTATTGCGACTGTAAATTGTTAATTAACAATTGAATTGTTGCTAGAATATTCGTTTCATTTTCACCGGCTTCTGAATTTATAATCTATACCAAGAAAGCTTTTATTTCACCAAGCTATATAATTATTAATAAATAATTACTGGCCCAAAAAATTTATTTTAAAATTCGAGATTTTGTTGGGAAAACCCACATTTTCCGAGGAAAATTTTCGTCGGAGCCAATCGGAAAAAACATGCGTCTATTTAGAATTAAATTGGGGTGAATTTCTATTTGAGTATTTTTGGTGTAAATTTAAAATCTTCGGAGTTATAGAGCAATAATTGAAAAAAATATGATTTGTCGGCGCCATTTTGTTTATAAAAAAAGTAGCACACTATCTGCGGACTTTGCATATCTAATATATAGGATCTTATAATTCGATTCCAGCAATAAAATTGCTGGTAAATAACCTTTCTTTGTACTTTACTAATTATACCAGCGTATTATAACTATTTTTTTTTTCAAAATTTATAGATTATGCAAAAAAAAGAAAAATTCTTATTTTGTCGATAAAATATTAAATAAGCATCTCATCTTTATAATCTTTATAAGTTTGATCAATGTATCATGATTATTTTAGTTATTATTGCGATCGTAAATTGTTAATTAACAATTTAATTGTTGCTAAAATATTCGTTTAATTTTCACCGGCTTCTGGAATTATAATCTATACCAAGAAAGCTTTGATGTCACTAAGTTATTTAATTATTGATTAATAATTACTTACCTAAAACTTTATTTGAAAATTAGAGTTTTTGTTAGGAAAACCCGCATTTTCCGAGGAAAATTTTCGAATTTATTTGGGGTGAATTTTTATTTGGGTGTTTTTCTTGTAAAGTTAAAACCTTCGGAGTTATAGAGCAATAATTGAAAAAACTACGATTTGTCGGCGCCATTTTGTTTATAAAAAAAGTAGCACACTATCTGCGGACTTTGCATACCTATATTATTAATATACAGGATCTTATAATACGATTCCAGCAATAAAATTGCTGGTAAATAACTTTTCCATGAATTTTGCTAATTAGCCCAGAGTAAATTCGAAAACCGACTAATATCATTTAAAAAAATAGTAAATGTCATAATTGTTTTTCTGTACAAACTTACCTAAAATACATTTAATAACAAAATTTGCTCTTATGCAGTACCTATGTGTGCTTGACTCGGAACCTATGAGAAATCGATTTATTATCAATTTTACGAAAAAAAGTTATTCTTCATAAAATGTTCTACATAAATAGTTGTTTGGAATTAAAACTGTGTTTTAATATGCGATTAAATCCTTCTAATTGTAAACAGAAATATCTTTTGAAATTTTGTTTTAGATTACTGATATCCAACATGATTAAATTTTCATTTATTAGGTACTTATTTACAGGGTGTAACAAAAATACAGGTTATAAATTAAATCACATATTCTGGGACCAAAAATAATTCGATTGAACCTAACTTACCTTAGTACAAATAGTGCTGTCGCCAGGGGGTACAACTGCCTCCTTTATTCAGATGGACTTACCCAAGTTTTTTATGTATTTTGACCATTAGAACACGAATTTTTTGGGTAACATTTATCCGGATGTCGATAAGATTGTTATACACAAAGAACTTGAGGAATTACATAACAGCTATTTTTCGCAAAATAAAACATTTAACATACGTATAAAATAAAATTGCAATTTTTGAATTCAAATACTTTTTGATTAAAAAATAAAATGGCAATTCTGCTTAACGCATTTGAAAGTCCAAACACAATTATATCGGTTTTGATTACTTGCATTGCTAAAAATTAATTTTTTTATTGTCAAAAAAGCTATAAACAAATACTGTTTAAATGCGTTGTAATGCATGCTACGTATAAATTGCTTGTTTGAAGGCCCGCCTACTCGTTCGATTTTAAATGAGAAATGGATTGAAAACATCACTCAAGCACTATGTGGTTTATAGCTTTGTTTAACAATAAAAAAATTAATTTACCGGTTTAACAAAACCGGTATAATTTGACTTGAACTTTCAAATGCGGTAAGCAAAATTGCTATTTTATTTTTTAATCAAAAGTAATTCGGGTATAAGTTCAACCACGTTTATCTCTAAAACTATGCATCCTACGAAAAAACTTGTCACAACATTTTTTGCTTAGCATGAACCAAAAAATACAAAAAACAGTATTGTTTTGCGAAAAATCGCTGTTATGTAATTCCTCAAGTTCTTTGTTTTTAACAATCTTATCGACATCCGGATCAACTGTTACCCAAAAAATTCGTGTTCTACGAGTACGGGTCAAAATACATACAAAAAACTTGGGTAAATCCATCTGAATAAAGGAGGCCGTTGTACCCCCCCTGGCGACAGGACTAAAATGTGCCCATAAAAAAGTTACAGCCCTTTGAAGTTACAAAATGAAAATCTATTTTTTCCCATATATCGAAAACTATTAGAGATTTTTATTGAAAATGGACATGTGGCATTCTTATGGTAGCAGTATCTTTAAAAAATTATAGTAAAATTTGTGCACCCCATAAAAATTTTATTGGAGTTTTGTTGTTCCCTTAAGCTCCCCCAAAACTTTTGTGTACGTTCCAATTAAATTATTATTGTACATAGTACCATTAGTTAAACACAATATTTTTAAAACTTTTTGCCTCTTAGTACTTTTTCGAAAAGCCAGTTTTTATCGAGATATTTTCAATATTTTTGTCAAATTTACCACATATTTGTATGTATATCGTTAAGTACGATTATAGAGACCTGTTAAGAGGATGGGTACGAACTTTCGGCTTCAATGCTATTTAAATAGGATTCATTTTTTTTTCGAATCCTGAGAAAACTAATAGGTATTTTTGAAAAATTTAAAAGCAGAATGAAAGATTACGTTATTATCGAGGGCCGAAAGACCCTGAAAATTTCTATAATGTTTATTTTAATAAGTTACAGGGGTGAAAAACTAAGAGAAAATTTATTGTGATTTTTAATTTCAAATATCTCATTCAAAAGAAACTTTTTATTCATTCTAAGGGACTTTCGGCTCTCGGTAATAAAGTAATCTTTCATTCTGCGCTTAAATTTTTTAAAAACAGTTATTAGTTTTCTCAGGATTCGAAAAAAAAAATGATTATATTTAAAATACATTAAAAATTTTGACAGGCGTCAAAATTTTGCATTTCTCCTTAATAATCTAAAAATTTATTTATAGTATATTTTAGGTATATTTTGAACCATATTAAAAAATAAGCCACGCCACATCTCGATAAAAGGTTCGTAATCGAAAAAATATTAAGAAGCAAAAAAGTTTTAAAAAGACTGTGTTAAACTCATGGTACCGCAATAATAGTTTAATTGGAACGTCCACAAAATTTAGGGGGTTTAAAGGAACAAAACCCCTATAAAATTTTTATGTAAACACATTAAAAAAGAAGCAGCATTTCGATAAAAACTGGCTTATCGAAAAAATACTAAGATGCAAAAAAGTTTTAAAAACATTGTGTTTAACTAATGGTACCACAATAATAATTTAATTAGAACGTACACAAAAGTTGGGGGGTTTAAGGAAATAAAACCCCATAAAATTTTAATTTCGATATATGGAAAAAATCGATTTTTATTTTGTAACTTCAAAGGGCTGTAACTTTCTTTATGTGCACATCTATAGTAAGGTACCAAGTTAGGTTCAATTGATCTATTTTTGTTCCCAGAATATGTGATTTGATTTATGACCTGCATTTTGTAACACCCTGTATAACTCTTTTATTATTAATTTTACGAATAAAGTTATTGTCCATAAAAAGATCTGCATGGTCTAAAACCTGCATGATCTAAAGATGCAATCATGAAATATCTATCATGTTTTATCAATTTTATACAGGTATGTCAAAAAACATGAATTTCGCTCAACAGTTAAGTACCTTTATAGTTCAAAATATTTCAATTAGAAGGATGTAATTGCATACTGAAACATCGTTTTTAATTCTGAACAACTTTAAATAACAACAATTTTCAGTAAAAAACTCGTATAAAATCGATAAAATTTGATATCTGATGGTTGCATCTTAGAATTTAGACCATAGAGAGTATTTTATGAATAACTTTTTTCGTAAAAGTGATAATAAAAAGTTTCTCATATGGTTACAAGTTACGCAGACATACCTACTGTGTAAGAGCTATTTTTTTTTGAATTTTCAATTTGTAATGTCACATTCGGATTCAGCATGGCCAAGAACAAAATAGAAACATTTTTGATCAAAGTAAAATGATGAATTAGCCTTTGTAAAATTATTTATTCAAAAGAGCTTTTATTATTTAAACAATTGGCGGCTAAAACTGTGGGAATAAATTTTTTACTTTAACATATTTATAAACTAACAAAAAAAGTTTTAAAATATTAGATTGTTTGATTTTTTTTTTCGAAACAATGCATGTTTTCGATCTACATTCGAGTCCCCTACATAATATGGGCCATTCCACGAATATACGCCTGTTTTGGATTACTTCGACAACGAATATTTTACTGTGCAACATAAGAAGTACGAAAGTAAATGGCGCTAATAATTATTCCAATAAACAAAAATGTAATTTGCAATTTACTTTCGTTCTTCTTATTTTTCACAGTAAAATATTCCTTGAAGTAATCCAAAACAGGCGTATGTTCGTGGAATAGGGTATATGCATTTTAGTATGTGGCTGACAAAACAAAAACTCGATTTGCAGATTCAAGATTACAAACTAATAAGCTTTATTTCGAGTAAGTGATATATAATCACGAACAAAAATATTGATGCATGTGGAATGACCTTTTTTTGTGCGGTTATCCTTAGCACCCATGTATCATAGGAATAGGATTTCTTTTCCGAATGCTGTAACATTACAAACGTCACATCTTTGCTATTGTATTTTTAAATAATTATTTTATTTAATTTTCTTTAAGATTTCATTAATAATTATCTTCTGAATTCGTTTTAACTTGTTTTCCCGTTAAAAACCTGTTTGGCGCCCTCTTTTGTTATCCTCTATATCTACTATACCTCTTTTCATCTAACATCTAAATCATCATACTGAACGTACTTCATATATTCTTACTCTGTAGGTATCTATTTTTTAAGACGTAACATGCCTGCCATCTCCTATGTTGCGCTGTCATGAGTGTCATGTCAGTGACAGTGACAATAATGGAGAGGGCAGAATTAATAAAATTATAAAAGCAAATTGAAGGCTGAAAATAGATTAATTTTATTCCATGACTTCTTCTCTTGGGATAGGAATCTTATTATATTAATTACTTTTTACATATAATAGTTTTTATAATGATTTTTTATACCTAACCTTCCATGCACATGGTCATTTTTAAATAGCTATTTCTTTCTAATTTACATGTATGCACGTGGTTAATCAAATGATTTTAACTAGTAGTAATCATAATCCCTTGCCACCTGCTATTTTTTGAATACTTTTTGGCAAGGTACTCTTTCTTTGGTCTTGATGTCAACCTGATACACGTTTTGTATTCTAGTTTTTGGAAAAAAATCAATCTTTCTTCCTTCGGGAGCCTCCAGCCTTATACATCACCGGTGATGCCACTTCCAGACAAATAAGAACAAGATGCATCTAGACAACAACAGCAACCTACCAACAACTAAAGCTGCAGTGACCTGGGGCCGACCATCCAGCCCAGGTTGAAAAGTCACCAGCTGTACCATCCGACATCAAGAAGATCTACCGTCAAATATCAAAAGCCATGCATAAGTATAATCTAAGAATTGTTAAATTGATTAGTTAAAGTATTGTTTTATTTGCTTCCATTCTGAATTTTCATGGTTCATATTTAAGATTAGGATAAGACGAACACACACCTTGGGAAACTGAGCTAGGTCAGGGTAAACCATAGCTACCATGGATGATTGAAGTATTATTAAGTGTTATTTCGATTGTCTGGGGTAGTCTATCGTATCGTTTCACTGGCACCCACCGTGCTTAGTTTCGTTTCAATTGGATGTTTTAAAGTATCATATAAATGCTATAATCGAATTTAAATCTGATCAGGGCTTTATGCTGTCCAGTATAATTTTTAAATTGAATCTCATCAAGGTAAGTCTTCACTATGCTAGCGACATGAAGACGTGCGTTAACACCAATATGGCTTTCAAATGGCATAACATAATCCTCTTAAATGTTTGCAATGTACATATCATCTGGCATTTGCCTAACCACACACACGCATTCGGTATGTCCTTTCAAATCAATATCGCTCCGTAGCACTATGCCACCACCAACAAAACTAATGCTCTGTATGAGGTTACAACTCATACTGTTCGCCAACTCTTCTGTAGACGAAGTTTTGTAAATCTTGCTTCCATATGATGAACGCTATGCCAGATGTAACGTCATACAGAGTGTTAATTTTGGTGGTGGCGGCATAGTGCTATGGAGTGGTATTCCTTAGATAGGAGATACCGAACTTGTGAAGGAGATTGGGTGAATGGCAGCTGATGATGGGTGAATGTACATTAAAAACATTTTAGAAGATCATGTTTTCCATTTGCCAGCCATACTGGATAACAAATTCGTGTTAATGCATTATGACGCAGGTCTTCATCTCGGTAGAATAGTGAATACTTACCTTGATGAGATTCAATCTAAAAATTATATTGGCCACCATATCGCCCATATCAAATTTTAATCCGATTATACCACTTATATGATACCTACTTCAAAACATCACAGTCGAAAAAGAAATCCTATTCCTACGACACTGGGGGCAGCACAAAAAGTTTTATTTCACACGTTAATTTCAAAACATGCAATATTTTTGTCCGTGAGTGTATTTATTAATATATCATTCACATTAAAAATGATAGAACACATGTCATTTCTTATGAAATTGAAGAAAAACCCAGTTATGGGTTAGATAGGTAATCTAAATCTTTTAATTACATAAATCTTAGGCTTGTAACATTCCAATAAACATTTGTAAAGGATTTAAGGTTAATATTACTTTAACACAAATACTTTACCGCATTCTTAAATAAAAAAATCTTAACGATTCAAATTCAAAGACTAAAAGAAGACAATGATTTAAATGAATTAAACTTAATAAAATATAACACCCATGAATTAATATACCACTAAAAAAGACATTTACTAAAAAGAACAGATATTTCAGCAAATGAACAATCAGAAAAAAATGCCAAAAAAGAAAACATTACAGCACATTAAGACACAAAAATATTACAGCGAAGGGAAGATGGAGAGATTACAAACGGTAGAAATAAGATAATAAAAGTATCCGGCAAGTACCCCTAGGAACTACATAGACCCATAAATAGAAGATCACCAACAGAAGGGAAGAGGAAAATTCAGCATGTGTATCCATAGAACATAGTTAAATATTGGAATAGCTAAAAACTACATTTAATAAAAAAAATTGAAGACACTCGTGGGAGTGCCGACAGAAATGAAACCTTCTTATAGTAAATAAATTACGAGCTGAATGCTTTTTCCCCATATTTTCCTATCCAAAAAGTGCACAACGTCCCTAAAGAAGTTTTTAATTCAAAAATTTATTTCGTCGAAGCGATGACGGTCCCTAATTCAATACTTTCCCCCATCCAAAAAGTGCACAACGTTCCTAAAGAAATTTTCACTTCAAAAATTTATTTCGTGGAAACGATGACGGTCGCTAATTTAATAATTTTCCCCATCCAAAAAGTGCACAACGTCCCTAAAGAAATTTTCACTTCAAAAATTTATTTCGAGGAAACGATGACGGTCGCTAATTTAATAATTTTTCCCCATCCAAAAAGTGCACAACGTCCCTCAAGAAGTTATGACTTCAAAAATGTATTTCATCGAAGCGATGACGGTCGCTAATTTTATAATTTTTCCCATCCAAAAAGTGCACAACGTCCCTCAAGAAGTTTTCACTTCAAAAATAAATTTCATCGAAGCGATGGCTGTCGCGATGACGGTCGCTAATTTAATACTTTTTTCATCCAAAACGTGCACAACGTTCCTAAAGAAGTTTTCACTTCAAATATTTATTTCGTGGAAGAGATGACGGTCGCTAATTTATTACTTTTTCCCATCCAAAAAGTGCAAAACGTCCCTAAAGAAGTTTTCACTTCAAAATTTTATTTCGTCGAAGCGATGACGGTCGCCTATTCACTATTTTTTTCCATCTAAAAAGTGCACAACGTCCCCAAAAGAAGTTTTCACTTCAAAAATGTATTTCGCCGAAGCGATGACGGTCACGATGACAGTCGCTAATTCAATCATTTTTCCCCATCTAAAAAGTGCACAACGTCCCTCAAGAAGTCTTCACTTCAAAAATTTATTTCTTCGAAGCGATGACGGTCGCTAATTCAATTTTTTTCCCATCTAAAAAGTGTACAAGGTGATTAAAGAAATTTTCGCTTCAAAGATTTATTTCGTAGAAGCGATGACGGTCGCGACGACGGTCGCTAATTTAATATTTTTCCCCATCCAAAAAGTGTACAACGTCCCTCAAGAAGTTTTCACTTCAAAAATTTATTTCTTCGAAGCGATGGCGGTCGCGATGACGGTCGCCAATTTAATACATTTTTCCATCCAAAAAGTTCACAACGTCCCTAAAGAAGGTTTCACTTCAATAAATATACGTACAAAATTTATTTCGTCGAAGAGATGACGGTCGCGAAATAAATGATTTTTCCCCATCCAAAAATAGGTTTTACATTTATTTTAAATTTAAATAATTCTATACAATATATGTATACATACATATAATATACATACGTACAAAATTTATTTCGCCGAAGAGATGACGGTCGCGAAATAAAACCTTTTTCCTCATCCTAAAATAGGTTTTACATTTATTTTAAATTTAAATACTTCTATACAATTTATATATACATACAAATAATATATAGCATAAGCGATGACGGTCGCAATGACGGTCGCGATGACGGTCGCGAATTCAATGCTTTTTCCCCTATCCAAAAATCGCACAACGTCCCTAAAGAAGTTTTCACTTCAAAAATGTCCTGCATAACGAAAATAAGTGTCAGATGATTCGAAGTGAAAAAAGCAACTACGAACCAATGAGTCTACTATACCAAACCTACCAAACCTATAAAATTAAATAAGAACTAACAGATTAACAAATTTATCAGTTAACAATGTACGTAGGCATCCGAAAATAAAACCAAACATTAGATCATATTGAAACAATTAGAATTATATTCTTCTTCTTCTTTTGGCATCATAACCCTGAATGGGCCTTTGCCTGTCTAGCTATGTCATTCCATTCAGATCTCTCTTGTGCTCTTCTTCTCCATTGTCTTATGTTTATTGTTTTCAGGTCGTTAGGTTCTGGGTCTTCCTTTTTTTCGCCTTCTTATCGGCTTTCATTGTAATCTTTTCTTTTTTGTTTTTGCATCGACTTGTCTTTGGACGTGTCCCAGCCTATACAATCTTTGACTTTTCACAAATCTTACAAATCCTAACCTGCATTCAAGTCCTTAACCTCGTTGTTTCTCCTGATTCCATGTGCCGCCCTCCTCTTGCACCGAGCCATATACTTTTCTCAGTATTTTTCTCCCGAATGTCTTGAGTTGAGCTTCATCAATGAGGAACATAATATTATGATATAAAAATTATAAAATTAAAAGAAGAAATAAGACCAGATCATTATTACCAAAACTATTTAGGTTTACTATGGAACATATTTAACCAACTATACTAAAAAAATGGAGGGGATACCATATATGGTGAACGAAGAAATCACCTAATGTATGATTTACTAGCAGGTAATAAACGAAACAATTAATAAAATCAAAACAAACAATAAACTAATTACAACACCTGCTTATAAAGTTTTTATCCCTTCTGATAGCGTCTATTGGTAGAGAAAATGGAGTTTCTTCTTAAGCGCATAATACAAACACATGTTTAAATTAATCTGATTGGTAAATATTTCAAAAAACGAAACAAAGGAAATATAATATAGGTAATTAAATTCATGTTAAGTTTACCCCATCTGGCTGGAGACACAACGATCGAAAAAACAAACGAACGTATTCACGTCTTTACACACTCGAGTTCTCGATGCATCTCTCTGTTTTTCTTATGCCATAGGGGTAGAATCTTGCATTTCAAGTGTGGTACCCGACCACATTCGGTCGACCCGCTCGACCCATCCCACATTCCTTAACTGCGATATCGATAAGAGGAATACATGGGTAGCAAGGAACAGGGCGTCGAGAAGGGTAAAAATGGGATATGCTTTGGAACTATTTACACAACCAAACCAATTTATCAGAATTCCAACATTCTTCCCCCTGTAAAGGCCATAAGGCATTTAGCAATGACCAATACTACATATCACTACTTGAGCAACAAGCAATGACAATACAAACAAATCCAATATATATTCTTAACCAAAAAAAATATTAAAAACTTAAGCTTAAATCAAAACTAAAATTAAAATGGTGGTTTTGTCGCAGTCTTAACAAATCCGAATAAAAAAAAACTAAAACTAAAAATAATAATTTTGTTCTTCAATTCTTCAATTTGTTAAAAAAAACTAAGTCTAAAGTAACGAAAAGTTGGCATCTAATCCTCTATCGGCAAGGGACAGAGTCGGACAAAAGGACGTTTCAATGTTCCGGTAGTCGTACGCACGGTGGCTACCCGAGCTACCCCGTCTTTGCCCTCATGCAATTCAACAAGACGCGCGAGGGGCCATTTACACGGAGCTAAATTATCCTCCTTTAAAACAACTAAACTACCGATTTTAGGTAAAAAGCCAGAATCTAACCATTTGGACCTTTGTTGTAAGGTATGTAAATACTCCTTACGCCATCGAGCCCACAAATCCCTATGGATGCGTTGTAATAACTGCCATCTGGACAAATGATTGAGGGATACCTCCGAAAAATCAGGCACAGGCAATGATGATCAGGCACAGGCAATGATGTCAAAGGCTCAAGAGTCAGGAAATGCCCTGGGGTCAAAGCGTTGAGATCCTCAACATCATTGGTCAATTGGGTGAGAGGACGTGAATTTAAAACGGACTCAATCAACGTCAAAACAGTGTTAAACTCTTCATACGTCAAGATTTGAGCCCCGACTATCCGAGCAATATGTTCTTTTACAGAACGAATGCCGCGCTCATAAATATCACCGAAATGTGGAGCCGCCGGAGGCGCAAAAGAAAATTTAATATTTTCTTTATCGAGAGCACCCTCCATTAAGCTACGCAATTGTCGATAAGCGCCATGAAAGTTGGTACCGTTATCACAAAACACTTGCGATACTCGACCTCTCCTAGCAATAAAACGCTGTAAAGCGGCTCAAAAGGCTTCTGCGGATAAGTCACTAGCCAATTCGAGGTGTAAAGCCTTTGTGGCGCAACAAACAAAGAGGCACAAATATGCTTTTTGACTTCTAACTCCTCGATAACGAGACATAGTTATCGAAAAGGGTCCCCCATAATCCACCCCACAAATCGAAAAGGGTTTAATGGCCCCGAGACGAAATTTAGGCAAATCGCCCATAGGGGGCTGTAAGGCCCTAGGAGATTGCCTCCAACATCTAATGCATTTAGATAAGACTGAATTAACGGACTGTTTAGAAGACAATATCCAAAACCTTTGACTAACCAAAAATTGAGTACTTTTAAACCCCGCATGTAAGTACTTCTCATGATAATAACGAACTAGGAGAGTCGTAAGACGAGATTTCTTTGGCAACAGAAAGGGGTGTTTTGCCTCATACGACAAGGAAGACTGCGATAGATGACCACCTACTCTTAAGCACTGAGTATTATCATCTAAAAATACTCCTAATTTGCGAAATGGTTTTGGAAACGAGTTCGACTGAAGCTGTTCTTCAAAATACTTTTCCTGTGTGAACGTGACAAGAATAATCAACGAGCTTTCCAATTCTACTGAACTCAAGGGTCCTACACGTCTTGACCTTTTAAAACGAGAGTTGTGGGCGAATCGCAACATAAAGGCCAAAATTCTTTGGATAGAGGTAAAAGACGATTGGTTTTTTAACAAACAAGACAAAAATGTTACTCACGAGTGGAACCAAACACTAAACTTACAAAAGCGGCCGGTAGCATGCCTCGCGAAGGCGCATCGGCTGCATTACTTTGAGATTCAATGTAATGCCAAGAATAATTTTGACTATGGGTCTGGATATACGAAATGCGATTTCCGACGAAAGTTTTAAACCTAGAAGGTGAACTTTTAATTCAGTGCCATACTATTTACGAGTCTACCCAAGCATACACCTTTTGAAAGATTATATTCTTCCACGACTGTGACACAAACGACATAAGTTTGACCAAATGAACAGCAGCTAACACTAATCGAGGGATTGTAATCTGTTTCATAGGAGCTACTTTCGACTTGGCGCAGAGTAAATTAACTTGAACCATGTTCTGACTATTAATACTACGAATATAAACGACACTGGCATCGGCAAATCCATGAAGTTCTAAGATGGGACAAGAGGAAATATTCAAAAAACGAGGAATTTTAAACTGTAAAATAAGAGATAATTCACTTTTATTTTGCTCCCATACACGAATAATTTCTGAGGGAGGACGATCATCCCATTCAAGACCAGTTGCCCAAAGTCGTTGGATTAAATGTTTGATGAAAAAGGTAATAGGTGTTAGATAACCACAAGGGTCATAAATTCGAGCTAATTCGGATAAAAACCATCTTTTGGTACAAGGGACATCCTGCAATTTGACTGAAAATTTAAAGACATCAGACTGTGCAATCCACTTCAAACCAAGGATTTTTAAAGAAGGACCATTTGATTCTGGATCAAAATTAATAGAATGGGGATTAATATGTGATTCAGGAAATTGCGACAACAATTTGGGTTCGTTCGAACACCATTTCCGTAACTCAAATCCTCCTAACTTCAACAAAGCGACTAATTCTTCAACTAAACTTTGTGCTTTTTCGAGCGTCGAAGCACCGAAAACAAAATCATCAATATACGAAGCATTACAAACGAGCGAGGAGGCTTTAGGAAAATGAGAGCCTTCGTCCAACACTAGTTGTTGAAGGGTTCTTAGAGCGAGATACGGCGAGGATACAACTCCAAAAGTGACAGTTAACAAACGATATTCCTGAATCTCCTCAAGGCTAGAAAATCTCCATAACACACGTTGATAATCCGTATGCTCAGGTACTACTAAAATATTACGATACATCTGACGAATATCTGCACACAACGCAAAACGATTAAGTCTACAATTTAACAAAAGCGAGACGATGTCCTGTTGTAGCTTAGGGCCGACAAATAAACAATCATTCAACGATTTACCAAGTCTGGGACTTTTCTGAGACGCATTATATACCACTCGAATTTTGGTAGAGACACTTTCCGATTTACCAACAAAATGATGTGGAATATAATACTTTCCCTTTGTCTTTTCGACCTCAGGGACCAATAATTGCATATGACCTAAATCAATATACTCCTGCATATGGGACGAATATTCCTTTTGCAGACTAGGCTGACGAAACAAGCGACGTTCTAATGACATAAATCTGTTTAAAGCAACATCATAACTATCTCTTAAACAAGGTGGTGATTCACGAAAAGGCAAAGACACAACATATTTTCCCGAGACGTCCCGACTATGTGTTTCCCGATAAACGGTTTCGCACAAAACGACTTCCAGTTCTGACACTGGCTCTTCCGGTATGTTCTTCAGTTCCCAAAATTTCCTTAACGAAGAATCTAACGAGTCTTCCACATTTGAAAGACAAACAAGCGACGTTGACGAAAGGTTAGGTGTGCTAGTTGGGCCCAATAAAATATATCCAAAAACGGTATTTAGGGCATCAGGTTGTCCCGGTTTACCTTCAATTTTACCCTCTAACAACACCTTCGAAAATATACTACAACCAATTAACAAATCTACAGATTGACTACAATTAAATTTGGGATCAGCTAACTTCAAATTTTTAATATAATTCCAAGCAGAAATATCTATTTGGGTGTTGGGCAAATCCGAGCAAACCCGATCTGTAAGAATAGCCTCAAAATGAAACACCGGTGACTCCTGATGACGAGGTTGGATAGAGAAACTTATTTGACCCTGATTTAGTTTCGTTTGCATCGAATTGAGTCCGTTAATTTCGAACGAGCAAGGAGTTTTAGGCCATCCCAATCGATTGGCGGCCTTTCGACTAATGAACGAACCCATCGAACCCGAATCAAGAAGACATCTCAAGGGTTGTTTGCACCCTTTACTGTCAATTGCATGAACCAAAACAGTACCGATCAAGATTTCCTTTTTGGATTCATTTTTCTTTCCCATAAAATTAGCGGCACAATGGGATACTTCCGTAGACGATTCGATTCCCGATGTCCCTGGACTATTATTTTCTGAGGACGACTGACTATTGGAACGGTTTCTATCGAAGTGCAACAAACTATTATGGAGATGACTACTACATTTGCTACATTTGAAGGATTTAGGACACGACTTGACTAGACGGTTAGCCTGATTAAGACACTTAAAACAGGAAGAAGACTCTTTACAAAACTGATATCTCTCTTTTGGCGATTTTTCTAAGAACAACGAATACTGGTTGAGATAATGGCTTTGTTTGCATAACGCGCAACATACTGATGACGAGTTTGTCACGAACGACGAGCTACTACGATTATGTCTTGGACCATTAGCCTGGTATTTCGAGTTGACCTTTGACTCCGTGTTAGTTGCGGCCCGCGACGACATACACTATGTATTGTGTTTCGATGAACGCTACTAATTTTTCGAATGACGGAATTTCATTAGATTTATTTTCCAACTCAAATAACTTAATGGAATCAACACCTAATTTGGACAAAATCAAATTGAACATAATGAAATCCCAATGCGCAGTGGGAAGGCCTAAAGTTTTCAATGCGGCTAAATTTTCCAAAAAGGTGTCTACCAATTTTGCTAGATTTTTCGAATTAACCGCAGATATTTTTTGAACGCTCATTATCGCGTCCCAATGGGCGGTCGTACAACGACGAACATTTGTGTACCGTTTGACGATTAAACCGTAAGCCACTTGGAATTCTCGTTAGTTAGGGGCAAATTTCGAATCAAACTAAGCGGAGTCCCGTTTAAACACCCTTTCAAATATTTGAATTTTTCTACGTTTCCTAGGGCTGCATTGTTATGTACTATCAAACTGTAAAGGTCTAAAAAGGATGCAAAATTTGTGAAATTTCCTTGAAAACGAGGAAGATCGATCCTAGGCAGACGAATGTGGGATGGATGAGCTCCATGAAGCACAAGACGTTGGACCTGGACTTTCAGATGGTGACCCGAAGAATTCGGCGTTAAAAACTTTTATTTTGTAGAATAAGTCCAAGAATAATTCTCGGACTTTTTCTTCGTCCCCCGTATCCAAATCCGGTACCGACAAAACATTATTAATAATACTTGTATGCTGTTTTAAAAATTCCTCCTTGATCACATCTAGTTCGCTAAATCTGATTTTAAACAAAGAGCTTAAAGTCGAGTCTAACACTGCTTTACTACCTAAATCATAAATCGACTGAATATCATTAAGCGCTGTATGTCGAAGGAATTTTAATTTTCTGGATTTATCCATTCTAACTTTTTATATAAAAATTTCAAACCGTTTTGAAATGACCAAGAATAAAATAATATTAACTGTATTAAAATAGCGACGATCAAAAATGCAATAAAATACTAACACGAAAGGCGATTATAGACCTAAATCCACAAACTCAAAGTATAACAAAAAAAAATAATTATCTACGCCCTTTGCGTCGATCCGGATAAATACAACGTAATATTTTGTTTCTTAAAACGGAGATAAGCGATAATTAAATCTTTAAAACCCAAACTCAAAAACTACCTACTTTGAATATACCATGAGATGCGACCCTCCGATCTAGCACGTCCACTCAGTAATCACGGTTAAACATATGCTTCGACACGACGCGACCACAATTAAAATTTAAATATATGTGTATTAACTAATTGACAAATAATTCACACCCGGTGAGATTGATCAAATGTATGCTTTACTAGCAGGTATTGAACGAAACAATTAATACAATCAAAACAAACAATAAACTAATTACAACACCTGCTTATAAAGTTTTTATCCCTTCTGATAGCGTCTATTGGTAGAGAAAATGGAGTTTCCTCATAAGCGCATAATACAAACACATATTTAAATTAATCTGATTGGTAAATATTTCAAAAAAGAAACAAAGGAAATATAATATATGTAATTAAATTCAGGTGATGCTTACCCCATCTGGCTGGAGACACAACGATCGAAAAAACAAACGAACGTATTCACGTCTTTACACACTCGAGTTCTCGATGCATCTCTCTGTTTTTCTTATGCCATAGGGTAGAATCTTGCATTTTAAGTGTGGTACCCGCTCGACCCATCCCACATTCCTTAACTGCGATATCGATAAGAGGAACACATGGGTAGCAAGGAACACGGGCGTCGAGAAGGGTAAAAATGGGATATGCTTTGGAACTATTTACACAACCAAACCAATTTATCGGAATTCCAACACCTAAACTATGAAGATGATTTATTTTTAATAGACAATCTGGATTAAAGAAATATTACAATTTCTGTTAACGAAATTGAAGGTCGAAGAGATAAGGAATAACTAAAGGAATAAAGGAATAATGCTAGTATTGATATACACAATAGAAATGTGTACGTACAGCAGAAATCCATGTGTATTAGAGGAATAACCAAACATCAAAAAAACATCACAATGAAAGCCGTACCTTGAAAAAAAAGACAACGCCGACCAATGATCAGATTATCAGTAGTAATTGCACAAGAGCTCTAAAATTCTATATTAATTTTAGAGATCGAGTGCAATTTGTTGCGATTATTTCATGAATAAAACTGTTCAAAACCAAAATTTTATTGTAATTTATTTATGTAAGTACAAATTAGTATAATTAAACACACAGTTGTTATAAATATGTATTTGACGGTTGAAAGTCATCACTTTTATAATTTTTAAAACATTTGTCATTAATGCCACTGAATGTATTTTTTCGTAGCAACGAAGGGCATCTGACGTAATATGCTTAACGACGGGCAATTATCAAAAAAGTTATCAGTTTAATTTAGATTTCTGTAGCTTTCTATTGGTCAGAATCTCCTATGAATGAAATAATCGTATATAATATCACAAGAGAGAAAATTTTGCCAGAAATAATTTTCTCTCGAATGATATTCGACAAGACTATTTCACGAGACAATTAGTGCACCATATTAACGAAATATAATCTTTATTTATTTGTTATTACCAGACACTTTCGTGACGGATCTGTCATAATTTTGTCGCTGAAAAATCACGTCGCTAAGGAGTTTTGTCAGTAGAATACGTTGTGTTGCTATGCCGTTTTATCAGTTAAAAACAGTCTATTAGTGAAATAGTCGATAAAATAAAATAAAATCAAAAAGTAATTCCGTACAGGTTGGAAAAATTTTTTTATTAAAGTTTAGGTCAAGACAAAAGATATTTTCAAGAAAGTATATGATTCATATAAGGGGATCATTGTTTAAATAATTAAAAATTGGTAATTTTTGCACAAAATTTACTGTTTTAACTGCTGCGGCCATTCTTGTTTTTATTAAGGATTTTACAATTTTTTTTCTGCAAAGATGAAGAAACAGTCTTTTATATGAGACTTACTAAATTAAATTTGACACGTAATTTATTTAAATAATTTTAAATCAAAATTGAAAAACAAATTTCCAAAAAAATATTATTTGCAATATAAATAAGCACTATAAAATATTTTGTTTTGCAGAAAAAGTTGCGCTATGACATCACGACATCACTATAAATTGAAAAAAAAATTGGTTGATAAATATTGAGTAGTTTATGAGAGATTTAATTTGTTTATAAAAAATTACCATTTTTTCAATTGCAAAAACGCGGTTGTTGCCGATAGAGTATACAAGTTTTTAAGGTCTCATTTTTTTTTGTTTTAATGTTTGTATATTTTCAATAAATGTATTGACAAATTAAAGTTTTAATTAAACACCGCTTCAAAATGGCGTTTGAAAATTGTTGTAATTTGCTTAAAATTTGTTTTTTTTAATAACATCACCGGCATTAAAAATTATGAATTTTTTTTTCGATATTCAGTTCCTGTTAGTTGTTGACACACTTACAAAAAAGAAAAAAAATTCTAGATCCATTTTTTGCCGAGATAGCTATTTCAAGTTTAAAAATTCATAATTTGTTTACTTATCAATATTAACATTTTAAAGTTCGCGAGTACATCTATCAACCCTACTACTTAACAATGTCATTTATACATAGAGTTAAAATTGAATATTTTAAAAAATAATGATTTTCGTAGTGACCTTAACTGAAAACTTTGTGCATGAAGAGTGGTGCAGTAGTACTTTGCAATATCTTCGTTAATAATGGACCGATTTCAATGTTTTTTTATTTTAGTTTATGGTAGCTTATAAGAATAGTAACATCTAAATGACACTTTTAACAATAAATATTCGTCAATTTGTTATAAACAATTTTTTTCTCTAAATGTGATAAATAAAAATTGACAGAAAAGATTTTTTATAAAAAAATTAACAAAATAATACTGAATTAGCATTAAAAATTTGTTAAAGACTTTTTGCTTTGTACAATATTAAAATATACAGTGAGCACGTAAAGGTTGGAATAAATTCATTTTCTCGAGAATGGACGATTTTGGATAAAAATCCAAAAATAATTAAATGTTTATTTTTAAATTACGACTTTTTGGCATATATATCATACTAGTGACGTCACCTATCTGTGCGTGATAACGTCATCGATGATTTTTTAAATAAGAATAAATGATAGCTCATTTGAAAGGTAATTCAATTATCTATTCAGTAGTATACACATTAACATAATTATTTATACAAAGTGTCAAAAAAATTTTTTTTTAATTCAATTTATTGACATAAAAAGGAGAATGTATGCAATTTATTTAATTCAAAATACATTTTACTGCTCTCAGAAAACAGAAAAAATGTTTATTTAACAAATAAATATTGTTTTTTGCTTAATCAATATTATTGCAGCCACCCACCTGCTGCTTGACAGTTTGAACATTTAATTTAAGCGAAAAGCGAAGAGTATTTTTCAAATAAACATTTTTTTCCGTTTTCTGAGAGCAGTTAAATGTATTTTGAATTAAATAAATTACATACATTCTTCTTTTTATGTCAACAAAATTAATGCAAAAAATTTTTTTGGACACCCTGTATAAATAATGATGTTAATGTTTATACTACTGAATAGAGGATTGAATTACCTTTCAAGTGAGCTATCACACGATCCCCATTCTCATTTAAAAAAATCATCGTTGACGACATCACGCCCAGATGGGCGACGTCATGTCACTAGTATGATATATATGCCAAAAAGTCGTAATTTAAAAATAAAAATTTACCTGTTTCGAGATTTTTTCCAAAATTGTCCATTCTCGAGAAAATGAATTTATTCCAACCTTTACGTGCTCACTGTATATATGTATTTTACATTAATTAATTTTATAATCTTTTTAACAGGTAATACACTAAAAATTGTGTATATATTTGTTAATTTCTATTCACTTATATATGTACATATATTTATATAGAGGTTATTCTCCATTTTTTGAAGTTATACTTCTTTACCGGCGATAGAGGGTGAATTTTTACATGTTAAAACCTATCAGCCCGGCGCATGCGCATTATACCTTTGTTCTGATTGGATGTTCAAATGACATGTCAAAAATTATCCGATATGGCAGCTGTAGGACAGCTGTGGTTTGGAGGTAAAGGTAAAGGTAAACAAATGTATAATATATTAGTTTTATTGTTGTGAGGACAGAAACAAAAAAGTTTATAATATTGTAGTGACTTTTAAATAGTTTTTAAAAGCAACAGGTACGTAATAATTGTTAATGTATCATGGGTATAAACCTACCTATTTGATCTGCCAAAATACATAGTATGTAATACTTTTATTTATATAGAGTAGAGTAGAGTAGAGTAGAGTATTTATTGGTAATAATGTACAAATGTACTTTTACAGGTCAGCAATAATTAAAATTGTCTAGAATTACATTAAAAGTTGACAGTACTTCAGTAAAAAAAACCTATTACTAAAATTTAAAAACTAAACACTAATTAAATTACAGGACAAAACAAAATTTAGATCTGAAGTACTCCTCAAATGAGTAGAAAGCACCCATCAGAAGATAATTTTTAATTTGTCTCTTAAATTGGTTAAAATCAAGACTTTTAATAGATATTGGTATACAGTTATAAAATTTCAATGCTAGGTATCTGGTTCCATTTCTGGTCCTCTCAAGTCGACTGAAGTCTGGTACAAGGGCATCATGATTTCTAGTCTGATAAGTATGCTGTTGTGTTTTATACAGATCTACATTTTGATGAACATACAACAGGCACTGCATAATGTACACAGAAGGTAGTGTGAGAATCCTCAGGTTTCTGAAAGACTGCCTACAATCGTCCCGATAACCCTGACCTGTGATTATGCGAATACACTTTCTCTGCTGACCAAACACCTTATCTATATGGCAAGAGTGTCCCCAGGAAAGGATTGCGTAAGTTAGTCGTGAGTGAAAGTTGCTGTGATATGATGTAAGAAGGGTTTGAAGGGAGGTAACCTTAGATAGGTTTCTAAATAAAAAGAGTTGGCTTGAGAGCTTTTGGGAAAGTTTCAGTATGTGCTGTTCCCAAGTGAGTCCCTGATCAAGATAAACACCAAGAAATTTAGCTTCCTGTGAACAATCTGTTAAAATGGGATGTGTAATGGTGTTATGTCTTAGGGTAAAGTTCACTGTTTGTGATTTTGAGTTATTGAGAGAGAGACGATTTGCCAAAAACCATTGGAACAAATTGCTCTCTGTGGTCTCAAGATCAATATCACTGATTTGGGAAGGGTGGTAACTTTGATAGCATGTAGTATCATCAGCAAATAGGACTGTGCTTACCGGGCCCTCTTGTGAAAATCCCAAGTCATTTATATAAATGAGAAATAATATTGGACCTAGAACTGACCCTTGAGGCACTCCATACATCAAAGGTTTTTTATCAGATTTGAGCTGGTTAAAAAACACATATTGAAATCTATCTGATAGATAAGACTCAATCAATTGAATAGACATAGGATGAAAATTATAGGCATGTAATTTTTTAAGAAGAATACTATGAGTGACACAATCAAAAGCTTTAGTAAGATCAAGGAACGAGGCAAGGGTATCAAGAAAGTTTTCAAATCCTTCCAAAATACTGCCTGTAAAATGATCGATAGCAAGTGTTGTTGTTTTGTTTTTTCTAAATCCAAATTGCTGCACTGCAAAAAGCCGATTAGATTCAAAATAGGCATTGATCTGCTTCTTTAGGATTCTCTCAAACACTTTGGAAAGAATTGGCAAAAGAGAAATTGGACGAAAGTTATTATGATCATCAGCCGAACCTTTACGTTTAAAGAGAGGTATGACTTTCGCAGTTTTAAACACTGAAGGAAAAATGCAGGATGAAATTGAGTAGTTTATTAGTTTAGTTAAAGGTAAGCTAATGTTGTGTTTAATTGCCTTGATTATTTTTGTGTTCATTCCATCCGGGTCCTTGCTCTGGCTATTTTTTAATTCTTCAATTGCTTTTACAACTTCCTCCAAATTTGTTGGCTCAAATCTGAAGGAGCAATGATTAGAGGCGAATGAAGGAGCATGTGGTATAAAACTAAGGTATGTATTGAATGATTGGTCAGTATGATTAAGTGTATTTATTACATTTTCAGCAATACCACAGAAGAAATCATTAAAACTATTTGCATTGAGTGATGAATTTTTTATTGGTAAATTCTTACATCTTGAGTTTATTAGGGACCACATAGCCTGTTGACGGTTGTTAGAGTTTAATATAAAATCATCATTAGATTTAATCTTTGCCTTATGTATAGCATGTCTGTATTTTTTCCTATATTCTGAGAGTGTTTTCTTTGTCACTAAAACGGGGTCACTTTTATTTAAAGATGTCAAAAATTGTAGTTTCTCCCTCATAAGTTTCAAATCATCATTAAACAAAGAATTTTTTTTACATTGTTTACCTTGCTCAACAAGCCTAGATTTTTCAGGAAAAGACAGATTTATTGCCTGCGTTAAAATATCGATAAACATTTTAAACCTTGAGTCCACATCAATACATTCATTATCAATAAACTCAAAATTTTGTAAGCAAAGATTGTTATTTAAAGAGGCCAGTCCCATCTCTGTAATGGGCCTGTAGCTTATTCTAGATTTAGAAGTAGTTTGGGACACTTCACATTTAAACAATATGCCTTTGTGGTCTGAAGTGTGTGAAAGATCAACAGCTTCGGATTGCAACATGGTACTATTAATATTTGTAAATATGTTATCAAGACATCTATTATAACGGGTGTTAAATTTTATTGATTTTTTGAGGTTATAGGATCTAAAGAAATTGCACAGATCCAGGGCTGCAATATCCCGTTCATTGAAGTGCACATTGAAATCCCCTGTTATAATAAGAGGTTTATTTGTATTTAACTTTTTGAAAACTTTTGACATTGTATTGAAGAATTGATTTAAATCACCATCTGGGGTACGATACACAGTGACAAGTTGAATATCAAATTTTACCAAATGTACACCTGTTATTTCACAATGTTTTTTAAGAGACAAACTTTCAAGATTTAATGAAACAGAATCAAAGGTTTCTTTAATATATATACTTACACCCCCATGAGAGGGGGATATAATTTGATTACCATCAAAATTTCTATCAATATTCACCTAATATATTGTTTTCTTACTCTATGTTTTGTTGTATTTTTTCAATTCTAAATCATTTCAATTCAAAATTAAAATAATTTGATCAATTTTCAAAATATCACAAGTTTAATCCGTTTAGTTAGTCGATCTTCGTAAATAATGACACATAGTGTCCGTGGCTAAGCGTTGAAGGCGAAAGAATTCCAATACCAACCGCGATAATCAGCGCTGGTTCGAGTCCCAATAGAAACTTTCTTTTTTGTTTTTTTTTAATACATTTTATGATTGTAAGTATATTTATTATATAATTGTATTTTCAGAAAATACGTATTTAGTTAAAAAAATTTTCGACAATTAATGTTCAGACATCATTTGTGGCTTGTTTAATGTGTTTGTGTGTGTTTTATTCTTTTATTATTTTAATTTTTGGCACTGTTCTAATAAAAATGTTTGAGAAGTAGTAAGTATAAATTAGTTTAATATTTAAACAAAATATAAATAAAAAGTATATTAATTTCGTTTAAATCATATAATAGAAGTATAACTTCTTACGTGCGTACAAAGTACACACACATTCTTTTTTTATATATTATATTTTGTATTCACATTATCTTTGCGAGATTTTGCCAATGATTTGTTCAAAGAAAAAAGTTTTTATGATTCTTTAAGAAAAATTTACTATTTTGTTAAATTTTAAAATAAAAATTTCTTTTAATGCTCTTTTGTGATTATATTTGGTGCCAACTTTTGTTTATCACAATACTAGAGAAAAAAATATGTTTATAACTAATTATTGATTATTTATGGCAAAAAGGGTCATGCAGATGCTATTATTATATGCTACCCCAAATTAAAAGAAAACATTGAAATTGGCCCATAATTTTTAACAGAGATATTGGAAACTATTCCTCCGCCAATTTTCAGACAAAAAGTTTTCATTTAAGGTGCTACG
Source organism: Diabrotica virgifera virgifera (assembly GCF_917563875.1). Lineage (NCBI taxonomy): Eukaryota > Metazoa > Arthropoda > Insecta > Coleoptera > Chrysomelidae > Diabrotica > Diabrotica virgifera. Next base: position 100,867,652 of record NC_065450.1, on the reverse strand, counting down.
AAAATCATAATTTTTCAAAATATTCTACAATTATTTTGATAACGTGTATAAATGATATTGTTAAGTAGTAAGGTTAATAGATGTAGTCACGTACATACTTTTAAATTTGATATTGATAAATAAACAAATTATGAATTTTTAAACTGGGAAAAGCTATCTCGGCCAAAAATGCTTCTAGAAAATTTTTATTCTTTTGTGGATATGTCATAAATTACCAAGAATACGAATATCGAAAAATAGTTTCAAGATTTTTAATCCCGGCGATGTTATTAAAAAAATAAGTTTTAAACAAATTACACCAATTTTCAAACGCCATTTTGGAAGGGTGTCTAATTGAAATTTTGATTTGTCAATACATTTATCGAGAATATACATTAAAGCAAAACAAATGAGACCTTAAAAACTTGTATACTCTATCGGCAACAACCGCGTTTTTGCAATTGAAAAAATGGTAATTTCTTATAAGCAAATTAAATATCTCATAAACTACTCAATATTTATCGACCAATTTTTTGTCAATTTATAGTGATATTATATTATAGCGCAACTTTTTCTGCAAAACAAAATATTTTATAGAGCTTATTTATATTGCAAATAATATTTTTTTGGAAATTTGTTTTTCAATTTCGATTTACAATTATCTAAATAAATTAAGGGTCAAATTTAATTTAGTAAGTCTCATATAAAAGACTGTTTCTTCATCTTTGCAGAAAAAAATTGTAAAATCCTTAATAAAAACACGAATTACCGCAGCAGTTAAAAAAGTAAATTTTGTGCAAAAATTACCCATTTTTAATTATTTAAACAATTGTACGGAATTACATTTTGATTTACATGTATTGTAATTTTTATTTGAGCGGTCTAAAAGGAAAACAGTAGCAAAAATAGATGAACACAGCACAAATCCTAGACCCATCGACATGAATAGAGAACGTGTATGTCCAAAGGTGAACTAATGAAAATATTGAATAAAGAAGAAATTTGGCGACATACCGCTTTGATAAGAACTGTACGATAACAAAATATCGATAGCTTTAATATTAAGAAGTTTTTAGGGGAAAATGTCAGGCTAGTTGATATTTGTTTTAGCTAATAACAGAGTGGATGAAGTGAATGAAGAACTTTTACAGATCTGTTGTACAAGTTGTCCATTCGCTAGCCTTTATAACAAGAAGTAAAAACCCAAAACATTAAAATTTTGTAGTAATATGAATTCTCCACATTAGATTAATATTAAACTACAAAACATGTAATCTTTCTACAAATTTAAATGTTATTATAGTAAACAGTACTAAAGTTATATTGTGAAAAAGGTAGTTATGGAATAAACACTAAAAACATGAATCAATATAAACAAGCAGAAAATAATGGTGATGTATAGAAATTGATCGTGGTGCTTTCACCTACAGCAAAATATTTTTTATAACCCACACTTAGGCAATATGTTTTGTTTATTTTGTTAAAAATTTTAATTGTTTCGCTCAATAGGTTCAACATTAATCCAAATCTACTGGCACTTTTTGCTTCATCATTGTCCACCTATTCCTCTTTTTAGCAGTTGCCAGTTGTGGAATAGGTTTTTTTGTCGTTTCAATCAAGATTGTAGTACAAGGTATCTCGTATTTTTATAATTATTGCTTTTTTTTAAATAAACTTATAAAAGGAAAATAAAAGGAAAAATCCCAGTGATTGACTGTATACCAGGGGTGGGCAAATACTTTTAAGCGCGGGCCAAAATGAAATTTTCAAAATGTCTCCCGGGCCATAGAACTATAACCGCATAAATGTACGCTGTGCACATGCGAATATATTTGGTGTAAAATTATTTTGACCAATACTATAAGTACCATTTTAAAGCAGTTGGACAAAGAAATTTGACTTTTAATAGATAATAGTAATACAAACCCAATAAATTGTCTTACTTGGGTATACATTCGAACAATTTATACCCAGTAAAATTTGTCACGTAATATTTAAAGAAATATGTTCTATTCTAATAGTCCTAACAAAGACCCAGATAGAAATAAAGATATTGAACAAATGGACAATATAAAATACTTATGAGTCTGGATTAGGGAATATCTAAATCCCAAATCAGAAATTCGGTCAAGAAATAGCCTTTTTGAAGATGAGAAAATTTCTAAGTAAGCAAACATTCAATCTACAAATCATATCGCACCTTGAAAACCATAGGGTAGTAACTGCAAAAATCATAATATTGAGTTATGAGCATTTTAAGTTTTTGTAAAGTTAATTTTATTTACTGTAATTCCAAAAATTAAGCTGCAAACCTGGTATTTGGCACAATTGTCTTTAATTTTGCATATTTTTATATGAATTAAGAAGTACGTAAAATTTCCCCCAGGAAATAGGTATTTTAGCACATACGGCCATATGGTTTTAAAAAATATATCAATTTTCGCACATGATACAGTAAAAATTCATATAAAATAACAGTTTTTTTTATTGATTGTACTTATTTATTACAAATTTTTAGTGTTAACACTTAATCAAAGTCTTGCATATTATAATCTGTCTGTTCGGTTTCTATTGTCGCATTGGTCACGTGTAAATCTGAATAAAACCTATGATAGTGCTCTTGAATAACATTAGCCTTACTTAGTTCCATATTAGCCACCATCCCTCGTTGTCTTTGCCTTATATTAACGGTTCTGAACTTTGTATCCTTGAAGCTTGCCTTAACCTGAAACTTATTTTTAAGTGTCTTCTCCACCTAGCTCATCTTATGTCATTCCAGACGACCTGATTTCCTTCTTCGTCAATGTTATAATTGTTCCCCATTTCCTTACATCGTTTTTTAAAATCCAATATATCCGATGTAGGTATTCATTTCATTAATTTTATAAAGTTCACCTGTTTTTTTTGCTGTTTAAATTACTGTGAACCATTGCGCAGGCACGTAAATTGGTCATATTTTAAAGCCTTTTTTTGTTTCTCAATCAAAGAATGCGCGTTATCTACCGTATTTTGGGAGTGACACGTTATCAAAAATTTGTGGGTAATTTTAGGTATGTTCAATTTCTGTACTGCAGATTGGTAAAGATAGACAATATACTTGTTCTTATTTTGCCCAACAACGCTATTTCATTTGAATCACAATTAGCTATTCGCTCGAACCAAAGACAGAAGTGTCCTGCATTTGTGGTCAAGTAAAAATTGTGAAATTAAAAAATGTTGATAATCTCCTTTTGTAATAAAATAAAGAGACTTCGCCTGAAGGCGTCGGTAGTAATGATTGTAAATCAAAACAAGCAGTGATACAAGTGTTGGATTTTGCAGATTTTAAGTCATTTATTGCTCTTTCCTATTGAGTTCCACTTCTCGAGGGTGAGTATTATAGGCTGTTTCTAATGTCGATTTATCTAGTTAATTTCTGTAACTTTCTCACAGCAAGCAAAAGTATTTTTGGGCTTAAAGAAGTTTATATTAAATTCAGTGTGAAATATGGTCATTATCGTAGCGTAATTTCCGAACACCGAACCTTTTTTTTTGCAAAATTTTATATAATCGCGATGAATATCAGCAAAAATTTTGTCATCGCTGACGAATTATCTGGTAGTTTGTTTCCTTAGGTAGTGAGATTCTACTCTAGGAATGGACTCGATGTAAATCATTATGTATTGTTTCACGACATTGTTGATTATTTTTCCATTCTTATGAGTTCTTCGCTTTTCTTTTGGGATAAACTCATCTGCAGTACGACGTTGTATATCAATTTGTAATAGTCTTGTCGCTTATTTCCAGTGTTGCAATGAAATCTCTGTGCAGCACTCTATGTTTTGTTGCATTCAAAGGATGTTTCCTTAGTAGATATTGCTTTTATTTTACGAGCGTGTGTCACATTTTGCACATATTGCCATATAGATCTGAGGTTTTGTTCCAATTTTAGAACCGTAGAAAAAAGAAGAATCGATTTTTGACAAAAGCCATAGGGATGTATCTTTCTGGTGCCGAACTTAAAATTTTTTGCAGACGCTGCTATATAGCATTAAAAAATAGATTTTTTTTCCTATTAGACTGCATTCCAAGGTCATTTCATGAAAAAATTGCAGATATTGCCATATGGTTTTCAAGGTGGGATATATGGAATCGTAAAATGTTATAACCACTCTATTCTTCTTTATGGTGCCAAAGCTTGGATTGTTAATGTTAACTTAATGAGAAAGCTGGAAGCTTTTGAGGAGATGTGGCATTTTAGGAGATTTTTGAAAATACCATGGACCGATTATATTATGAACGAAATAGTGTTGCACAGAATGGGAAGAGACAGAGAACTTTTGATTACCATCAAAAGGAGAAAAACAACATATTTCGGGCACATACTTAGAAATAATGATAAGTACGAGTTATTACAGCTGATTATGAAAGGTAAAATCGAAGGAAAAAGCGGTCTTGGTAGACGATAAATATCCTGTTTGAAAAACATTCGCGACTGGACCAGGTTAAACACACAAACGCTATAGCCCAGTAAATGAACGGGAAATACGGCGATACCGTGTAATTTTAAGGGGCAGCACCGAATTGCATGAAAATTAGGATTTAGGCTCTACTGACCCTCCACTTCAAAGTTGAATTTGTGTCGTTGGTTGCTTTTTATTTTTTAGGGGAGGAAACAACCCCTATTATAAAAAAATCGTATAATTGTAAATTAAAGCGGGTAATTGATTCAAATCATATTTTAATAAAATGAATGAATGTCAATTAACATGAAATAACATAGTTTAAGATTTTATCACAGTTTAACCCTTAAATTTCACCCCCTAGAATAGTTAGAATTCAAACAAACAATGTAATTGAATACCATGTCGTTACTGATTTGCATTCAAATTTGGATTTAGGTTATACTTACCTTTTATTTCAAAATTTGAATACTGCCGTTAGTTGATTTTAATTTTTTAGGGGTGAAAACTACCCCTATGATAAAAAATCATATAATTGTAAATTCAAGCAATTTGGAATTATCTAATTATACGGTCACATTAAACTTAGATTCCTTTACTGATTAAATTTTTTGCCACATAATTTCTACCGTTATAAAAATTACCCCTTGCGAAGAAATTCGAATAGTTGCATTGTGTATACAGTGTGGGTCAAAGAAAACAGTCCACCTCGATATTTGGCAGTATTTATTAGATTTTAACGAAATGACGAAACAGGTTGATTTTTGACCTAATGGGGACACATTTTTAGGGTACATACATCTGTCATTTGTCAACCCCCTCCCTTCCACTTCCCCCACCCCTTATCTTTAAATAGGGAATAGGACTCGTGTGGTAGCGCATTTGAAAGGTTATTCAACTCTCCATTCAGTAATGTTAACATTAACATAATTACGGAGTTCAATTGCTTGAATTATACATTATAAATTCGATGACTAAAATGATACTGCCAATATTTATGAGTTGCGTGGCTTCGACAACTTTATTGGAAGATAGTCCTTTCCTCTGTAAATCAACTTTAACTTTTGTAGTAAAAATTGTAGTATTTGATCAAAATTCTCGTGTTAGTGATCTCATAATAAGTCACGAGGGAAAAACCAGGAAAATAAACCTTATTATACTAACCCGGCATGGTAAGTATTTGGCCTTACATTTAGTTTACTCTCAAAATTCACTACAAACTCTGATTTTATATGTAAATTATTTTAAAATATAAATGTATCCTCGATATGTTATGGACTTACAACCAAATGACAAAAACTATAGATAAATATCTTTTAAACTATCTCATATAATAGTACAAAATCCTTTATTTTAAAAGAAAAGACATCAAGGAGAATCCAAAAATGCAAAAATATACAGAGTATTCCATTTAAAAAAACATAGGTTTGTGTCACCCTGTCAATACGACTGGCCCTGTATATTTGAAAATATATTTAGGGTATGGTCCTATCTGTGTCCCAACTTTATCTAAATAACTTTTTTCGTATCTCTTACTACAAACGAGTAATTGGACTTCCTCGCACTAATGCCCCATCCTGTATGTGGTTGGTTTTTTACTCATAACTAAGTTACTTTTTAAGATATAAAGTGCTAAAAAAACCAATTTGTAGGTTTTTCTAAGGGCAATAAGAGTACTTAAATATATTTTTTCAATCCCTTATTTTTTAAAAGAGTTTCGAGTTAAAAGGGCTTGAACGAGTTACTAATCACCAGTGTATGCAAATTTTGAATAGCCATATCTTACCCAATCTTTATCTTACATAAAATTAAAAAAACGGAGTGATTATGCGAGTAAAAACTATATTTTTTTACTGTTTGAGATTTTTCGTAACACTAATACTTTTGAAGTTATTTTGAAAATAGTGTAACTTTTCCAAAATAAAAAAAAAAGTTTTTTTAATATAAAACCAATTTTTTTCAAAAATAAGCACTTCCAACCGGTCAAACTTACAGATCATATTAGTAATACATATATAAAGTAGGTAAATGGTAAAGCAGTAACGATTAATTTCATTTGGCATGTTAAATAGGGGGAGATTTTCAAGACTTATATATATATATATATATATATATATATATATATATATATATATATATATATATATATATATATAAAAACGGGTAAACTTTATTTTGAGCGTAACTCGCATAATTTTGATGCTACAAACTTTTATAAAAATAAAAATAAATATATTTTTAGACGATTTAATAGAGTATTTATAAGTTTTCTGCGAAAAGTGCTTCATTTTTTGGTTACTTCAGCTTGAAACATTCGATTCGGAATTTTACGATTAAGAACGAATTTTTCATGATATACAACTTTGCTTCTTCTGGGTTTTTTATAGTCCAAGTGAATACACCATTTTGTTCCTTTTTTTACAGGCTACATTTTTCCTAAGAATATTTTTTTCGATAAAGTACTTACTTTTCTAGTTATTTGTGAAACACTGCCAGAAAACGTGTTTTTTTTTTGTTGAAAAATGCACATTTTCACTCGCAAATAACTCGAAAAGTATTAAAGCAGTTAAAAAACCTTATAGAACAAAAGTTGCTTAGAATTAGTCAATTTATCCATTTTCAGACTTATTTTAAACATATGTTGTTTCACCCCCGAGAAGGGGTAAATTTCACCCCCCAAGTAAAAGCAACCAACGGCACAATTTCAACTTTGAAATATAGGGCAAGTAGAACCTAAATCCAAATTTTCAAGCAAATCCGTCTTGCCCCTGAAAATTACACGCCAAACCGGTCATTTACTGGGCTACTATAAGAAAAGCAGAATATAAAGACGAATCTATCGCGAAGAGTAAGAGAAATGCACATTCAATTCTATGTAGGCAGTCGACCCCCGCTTTATAAAAGTATGTTGGGTACTTTAAAGTAGGCTGTTCGAAATTATACTACTCTCTATTATTTATATATCTCAATATCAGAAACACGACCCGACACAGAGACGACAAAAAGATTGCTCGAAACAGCGGAGATGAAAACCCTTCGAAAAATCGATGGTAAGACTCTATGGGACACAGCTAGAAGTACAGATATACGACGGAGATGCAATATGGATAACATTAATAACTGAGTAAACAACAGAAAAGTATAATGGAATGACCACATAAGCCGAATGACACCAAAGAGGGTAGTCAGGACAGCGAGAGATGGTTCCCCAATAGGAAGACGATCAGTGGGAAGACCACGAAAACGATGGAACGACAACTTACTAGAGGCACATTGAAAAAAGACATGACAAAAGAGTCATGTCTATACAAAAAGAAGAAGAAGAAGAAGAAGAAGAATATTTATATGAACACTACATACACTCATACTGTTGATTTCAACAAAATCGCATAAAAGATATTAAAAAAACGTTGCTTGCGGGATTTTTCAACGGGTCGGATAAAGTAAGCAAAAGGGCCGGATGCGGCCCGCGGGCCGGCTTTTGCTCACCCCTGCTGTATACCGTAGTTTAAAACACAGTGAAGTTCAAAACTTCTAGTGTAAAATGGTATATTTAAAATTTTTATTATAAAAAGTTGAAATTGTCCAAACGGATTGGAATTTCAGAAAATTTTCGGTCTTATCAGACATTCATCAGTGAAAACATCGTTAGCAATGCCACTAACAACTAGATACTTAGTATAGTGTACTAACACTTACATAGTACATATTATGGCAATATTATTACAGATTACATATTTAATTGATAAAATGTTAAAATTGATGCCACATACGGTTGTTGTAAAAATATTTCACTTAAAATAAATATACTGATCCTAAGTCCACACACAGAGTTGAGACATTGTTTCGAGTAGTGGGCCCTCACGGTACTACGGTATCGTTTGACAAAACCGTTGATGATATCAATTCTGCAGTACTGCAGCAGAGAAACCAGTTTCTCTGTGATCAAATTGTACGATCTTGTTGGATGCACCGTCACACACGATCAAAGATTTTGTCAATAAGTCGACAAAATTGAGCGACGCCGCAGTACCGTGAGTGGCCGGCTTTAGTAAAATCTTTCGACCTTTTGTCGCATCAATTTTAACACTGAATTACTTTAATATGTAGTCGAAGGTAATTACACCTTACTAAGTGGTTAGTTTCAATTGCTAACAATGTTTTCATTGATGATGGTTGATAAGACCGAAAACGTTCTGACATTTTAATCCGTCTGAACATTTAAATTTTTTATAATACATTATTTTAAATATATGCCGTTTTACACTAGAAGTTTCTACTTTACAGTTAGTTTTTTTTAATACGTCTCTAATATTGTCAGATCTTTTGAGTAAAATCCTAAAAAAAGTTACACAAAAATGTTTTAAAATTATAAATTCGATTTATTTGGTATTAATAAAAATGTTAACACATACGCAACATAATACCATTTAAGCACCCTATTATTGCCAAAAATATTCTATAATATATACCACAATTCCGTAATATCCAAAATCTAAATGAAGGTTTATCACAAGACTGAAATATACGCACGTACGCAGACGAAAATTTACAGTGATAGAAATGTAGGCGCATCTACATAATGACGAAAGTGTAATGAAATGCTTGAATTAAGAAAAGCAAAAAAGCATTTTTAATGACAACACGTACAATAATCCAAAAAGTATAATAAAATTGTACCTGTGATAAAATACAGCCTCCATATTTATCTGCTCTTTATTTGATTTATAGATCCAAAATAGTACCTATTTTTAAGTATGTTTTGGCTACGAAACACAAGGGTAATAATTGTAAGATTAAGAGATTAAAAATAGAATAATAATGAAAAAAACTAAATGGGATTTAATAGCAAGATTATTGTGAGTTTATAGTATTAGATTATTTCTTATTCAAGAAAGCACACACATACACATAATATAATGCCTTCTAACTACTATTGTCATAAATTGGTCACATTGTTTCTGTACTGAGACGAACAAATAGTCAGAGATTGACGGTTGCGTTCCATCTTATATACCATCGTTTTTTTTTTCTTTTTGCCAGATATGCCAATATCTTTTACATTTTTTACTGTTCACTCGAATTAAGATTCACGACTTATATTATGTAGGTGTATGTATAATTTGTACAAGGGGAATAATAGTGCAGAATATCTAGAAACGACCAAGTAACGAAAATAGGTAAAAAAAGAAGTGGGAAATTAAGTAGGGATGCTTGAAAACAATGTTTACTCTAGATGTGCTTTAGATCCAGGAATCCAAAACTCAATGCATGTATTTCATGCATAAACATGAAGATTAAGAAAAATCTTGTGCTCCTAAGAAGATTAAATTCTTACCAAAACGAAACTGAGTTATTAACTATTAAAAAATCTGTTCGGTCTTTTTCTATTTATTATCACAAATTAATATAAATATTATAAAAGTAGGTAATCTATAAGTATGTAAAGCAAAGTTCTAAAATTTAAGTTTTATACATGTAGATATTAAATAACGCATAAAAACGACACTAATAATATCACAGCTGTTAAACCACAATTATGTCGAAGACCCCCACTACTGGCACTACTAAGGTTATTAGATTTATTTACAAATGTAATCCTTCCCTGAACTTCTGCAAAAACAGGATCATTTCTTTTGAGATACCAAATAAGAGCGTCTACATCTGACACATCCTCATATCTCTTGTCAAATCCTTTTTCTTTGAGAATATAATGACCATCGAAACCATCTGTGAGATAATCGATAGTCACAATAGAATAATTCCTATTTAGTTGTATAGGATCATATTTTGGAATTTTGCAGAAACCACATCTGACGTGAACAGATACTACCCTAGACATCGGCGGCTTCGATCTGTCATAAACAACTTTCAGCCCAGAAACCTGTAAAAATTCACCTCTAGAGGTTTCTCCGTTGCTTCTTATTCCCAGTTCTAGAGTTTTTATTAAGTCGGCTCCACTTAGTTTTAGCGATACTATTTGGTTTCCAAAAGGCAGCGTTTCCAAAATTTCGCCGCGAGTGACAGTTAACTTTGAATCTCTACTTATCGATGCTCTAATGCTTCCTCCGTTCATTAATCCGATTGGATAGTCAGTCCAGCTAATCATGGAATACGCTGCTTTGTACAAAACGTTTGCATCAGCTATTAAGTTACCAAAATTGCACTCCTTTAACCTACAACTATGACCATCGAGAGTTACCTGCAAAGAAGCTACGATTTCTCCATTTATTGCTTCTGTTGATGGTCGATACGATTCTAATTGTTTTAAGATATCTTCGTCTTGTGGTATAGAATTAACAAGAAATTCAGGTTGGCCGGAGTAGGAGAGTACATCCCCCATTTCACTGAATGTCAGATTGAGTATTCCTGCAAAGTAAGGTTAAATTCTAGAAAACTTGTTGACAATTTCTAAATAAAAAACATATAACAATAAGTATCGTTATCTCTAATTAATTTGTCAACAAATCTTTTTGGGGTTGGGATAAATATGGAACAAACTAAATATCAAACAAAAAAGCCGCCATTCATGACACCTTTCATATAAGTACAATGATATAACGCACCTGCTTCACGCCATATTTAGTCTACTTCCGGTTTTACCGGAAATACCCAAAAATTATTTAATTTAAATGGGCCACTCACATTTTTGCAGGGGCAGTGCCTAGCTCGGCCCAAGAAACAGTTTTTTAAAACAGAAACATTTTTTAAAAATGTCTTAACTGGGCGCAAATATTAAAACTGCCCGATATAAAATATTATATTTACCAGCTCGGCTCATGGGATATTCATTGTTAGTACATAATTATAATTTGGCCAAATTTTTACTACAGCATTATGAATAGCCATTTCAAAATCAACGACTACTTCTTGTGGCGAAAATATAAAACTTCTACTAACGCAATATTGATAAATGTTCATAATGCATTGTGTATAAGAATTTTCGCTTTTTTGTCTTTCAATTGACAAAATAGTAACGGAATATAATGACCATTAAAATAGTCGTGAACTGTAAACATTTGTTTAAAAAAACTTACCATTACAGAAATGTACCATCCATATAAATAATTTTCGATTCACATAAAAATTTTAAATTACTATACTAGTGGAGTCAATGAAGGTTTTCACCTCCGATTTCGTTGAACCTCCATCGATTTTCATGAAAATTGGTAAGTGCCAACTTGCGCTTTTACCCTGGGGGGGGGGATGCCACCCCTTCTCGGGGGTGGAAATTATTTCATTAAAAATAATACCACTAATCGATAGAGGGACAAATTATAAGTAAAATTTGTTATATAAAGTTATTTCAATAAATCAATAGTTTTTGAGTTATTAAAGATCAAAAGTTTTGATTTTTCCTGAAAAAAATCCATGTTTTAAAGCAGTTTTTCATAAATAACTCAAAAACCATAAGTTTCTTCAAAAAAGTTGTTATTACCAAAATCGAAGATAATATAAAAATAAATAAGCTCCTTATTCGAAAAATCCTTTATTACATTTACAAAGTGAGTTATATGCAATTGAATGTATATTTTTTTCCGCGAGTACTCAAATCTTAGTATTCAAGCTTAAATAACAGGAAAACGATGCACTTTGTTAAATATAGATATTAAACATTTTAATAAAGTACTTAAAGGTAACTATCAAAAAGCTGTATAAGAAGTCGATAGCATCAAAATTAAGCAAGTTATGATGGAAATAAGAGGACCCTTTCAGATTTTTTAGGGAAGAATGAAAAATGAAACATACGTCATTTCCACAAAAATTAAGGGCCAGTTGTTCGAACGCTAATCAAGAATGATCATTATCAAATAATTAATTACTGTCAATGTCAACTTTGTTTGGGTTGTTAAAAAGTCTGTGGAGTCTATAATCAATTAATATATCAATCATTATTAACATAATTAATAATAAATCTCATAATTGTAATTAATTATGTTTTCAGCAACCCAAACAAAGTTGACATTGACAGTTTTGGTGACAGTAATTAAATATTTGATAATGATCATTGTTGATTAGCGTTCGAACAACCGGCCCTAAAATTTATAGTAACCCATTTAAAACTTTATTTATTTTAACATGAGTAATAACTTCAACAATTTTGACCGGTTTAGAATGCATATTTTTGAAAAAAAAATACGATTAAAAAAAATTAGAATTTTTCAAATTTTCGTGAATTTCATTTTCTTTTGATAATAACTCCAAAAATACTCGATATACTTAAAAAATGGTAGAGAACAAAATTTTAGTTTTAACTTTATTTAAGCTTTTTCTTTTTTTTTAAATTTTTTTACGACAAAAAATAACCGAGATAGAAACATTTAAACCCTAAATTTTACTGCGAGAACCATGTAACCGGGGCCCTTTCACGTTGTATTTAAAAAAAAATAAAGGATTTAGAAAATTATGTTTAATACAGTGTTATAGAACTTTTACTTAGCTTTGTAATGGTTTTTGGATAAATCTCATATTTCAAAATTTAACGGAGTTATTTTAAAAAAACCAATAACATTTTCTTTGAAAAAATTTTATAGCGGAGATTTTGTATGTATACAGGTTGTGGGAAGTACAATTAGTCGTTTGTTGTAGGAGATACGAAAAAAGTTTATTTAGGTGAGATTGGGGCATAGATAATATCAGAATTTAAATACATTTCCAAATATACAGGGCCACCCATATTGACAGGGTGAAACAAAATTATCTTTTGGTTAATGGAACACCCTGTATATTTTTACATTTTTGGATTCTCCTCTATGTTTTATTTCTTAAAATATCAGGTTTTGTGATGTTATACGAAGTAGTTTAAAAGATAATTACGTTTTTATTTTCAAATTTCATAGCAATATTCACCCCCTGTATAATTGTAGTAATTTGACATCAGAAAATCAATTTATGTTCAAGTGATTTTTAATATAATCTATTATTGTTAAAAATTATTAATCTAGCAAAACGTTTAATTTTAGCTAATACAGGGTTGGTCGAAACTGAATGAGTGTTTTCTCAAAGTTTGAGAGTATGAGTTTTCTTAAACGGAGCAGCCTGTAATGCCTATAATGAGCATTGTAATGAAATGCTATTGTATGGCACTTTATTATTTCCCACCTTGCCAGTGAGAACTGAATTTATTTTTGAAATCCCTAACTTTATGTCTTTAATTATTTTAAATATTGTAAACGATTAAAAAACAATCAAATTAAATTGAAATGAATAACCAGTGTATATCTTCCACATTTACTTCATATTTAACGTAACCTGTACCATAACATTGCACAGATTATTATCCCTGTATAGCAACGATATACCATGAATATGAATTCATACTTGAGAAATGTCCTATATCCAGTCTCACAAAAAAAGGGATTCCTCAAACATAATATCTATGCAGACAAAATCAGCCAAAGTGATTTGCGATATCTAATTAAAGGCCCTACCAAGTTGGTTTTGTTGAATATAGCATGGAAGCATGACGATACTTTAGTGATAAGCGTATTTTTCGTAGTAGCTATAGTATGTTGTTTTATATTATGTATTACCTATATTAAATTAGTTTTAGTATGTTTCGTTTATCTAAAAAAATGTAAAACAAACAAAAATTCTGTTTTTCTTGTAGTTGTTTTTTCGTATAGATATTGTTTTATATTGTAGTAAATTGAATTTAGTTTTAGTATGTTCCGTTTGTTTGTAGAATTATATTTAATTAGATTTGCTTTAATTACTAAAATAAATAAATTTTCAATTATATTTTATGTATTTGTGGAAAAGGAAACCTAGCATTAGCGGCCACATTTCTATAACGGCCAATTGTTTTCTATTTTTAGTGGCCGTTATTGTCAGGTTTTACTGTACCAATAATATTTTATTAAATTATGAAATATTATTTAAATAAAAAATTTATAAACTTGATAAAAGAAAGTTTGCTTAGAATTTACTCCTCTATCTAATTATGGGGTTATTTTTAATAAAATAGTGTTCACCCGTGAGAAGGGGTAACATCCACCCCCAGGATAAAAGCGCAAGTTGGTACCACATCATTTTTGTTTCTTGAGGTATCCTCTAACTACTTACCAATTTTCATGAAAATTGATGAAGGTTCAACGAAATCAGGGGTGAAAACCTTCAGTGACTGCCTTTTTGGAAATATAAAAGATTAATTTTTTTCGTGATTGTCGAATTGCTAATTTTCTGATTTTTGGTTGCTATAAGGTTTAAAAAATTAATAAAAATTATAAATCATGCACATAAATGTAAAAAAATATTTATTTTAGTTAATTAAACGAGATTGCTTGAGCCAGAATGCTGAAATCTGCATTTTTATCATTAAAAAAAAGGTGGATTTCACCCCTAAAATGCAGAAAGCGCAACTTGGTGCCATATCACTTTTGTTTTTTGAAGTATCCTCTAACTAATCAACAATTTTCATGAAAATCGATGAAGGTTCAAAGAAATCGTGGGTGAAAACATTCAGTGACTACACTTTCAGAAATATAGAAGAATAAAGGTTTTCGTGATTTTCGACTTGTTAATTTTCGGATTTTTGGTTGCTATAAGGTATGAAAAATTAAAAAAAAATGTAATTTATGCAAATAAATATAAAAAAAATATTTATTTTTCTTAATTAAACGAGATTACTTGCGCCATAATGCGGAAATCTGCATTTTTTACAATTTAAAAAGTAGGTGTGTATTACACCCCTAAAATGCAAAAGCGCAAGTTGATGCTATATATCTTTTATTGCTTGAGGTATCCTCTAACTACTTACCGATTTTCATGAAAATCGATGAAGGTTCAACAAAATAGGAAGTGAAAACTTACAGTGACTGCACTTTCAGAAATCTAAAAAATAATTTTTAAAAAAGGGGTGTATTTCACCCCTAAAATGCAAAAAGCGCAAGTTGGCACTATGTCACCTTTGTTCCTTGAGGTATCCTTTAACCACTCACCAATTTTTATGAAAATCGATGGAGGTTCAACGAAATCTGAGGTAATAACTCATATCCACCTTCATTGACTCCACTATACTGGCACATAAAAATATCACTAAATTTTCGATCGAGTCATTCACTAATAAAAAGTTTTCCCCTCTATAACGTTCACACACTAATGACAATAATTTTCCTTTTTGACTAAACATTTCACTTATACTGAGCTTTAAATATGTCATTATGCTCTATTTTGTCTGGATACTGAACTAGTAGTTAATTGAAAGATAAATTGATTAATCTAATAGGTGTCGAGAGAGTAACATCGTTCTGTATTTTGTCGTGCTTTGTAAAACATAGTGCAAAAATAGTGACATTAGAGTGTGGGGGTTTTTAAAATGTACCTGGGGTGTCATAAAGGACTAAAGGATTATAGTGGGCCGAGATGGGAATACTTCTTTTGCAGATTTTTAAGGAACTTGTTATTTCCATTCATAAATACCGTTTGTCAAAAAAATTGTTCTTCTTCTTGTAGTGCCTATCCGTTTCGGATGTTGGTGATCATAATGACAATCTGTACTTTCCATACTGCTGCTCTGAAAAGATTTGTGGTTGTTAAACCACGTACGAAGATTTTTCAACCAGGAAATCCTTCGAATTCCTTTTCCTCGTTTTTCTTTTACTTTTTCCTTAAGATTAGTTGCAGCAGTCCACATCTCTCTCTGTTCTTCATCATGTAATCGAGGTATTCGTTTTTATCAATTTTTATTGTGGTCAACAGCTGCTCTTTTTCTTTTCGTATTCTCGACCAAAGCAAAACAACAACAAGATAGCCTTAAAAGGATAACAACGAAAGAAAGGAACAAGATAATCAAGAAATGGATCAAATAAACGAAATGTTGAAAGAATTGGGTAGAGATATTAAGAATGACATAATTGAGTTAAAAGCAGAAATGAAGGAGGAAAATAAAGAGGCTAGGAGCAAAATAAAAGAACTAACAGAAGAATTAAAACAAAACAATGAAGCAATAAAAATTTTAAAACTAGAAATAAAAAAAATGAAAAGTGAATGGACAAGGGAGAAACAAGAATTGAAAGAAGAAATTGAAATGTTTAAGTCAGAAAATAATAAGTAAAAGAAGATAAAAATAAACTCAAAAGAATAACAGGAAAACTGGATAAAGAAAAAAGGAAACATAATTTAGTCATTAGTGGACTAATAATAAACACTGAAGATACAATGACACTAAAACGAGGAATAAAAAAGATGATAGGAGAGCATCTAGGAGTCAATATTGACATTAAAAGAGCACAAAAAATTAGCCAAAAAACATGTTTAATAGAATTAGAAAATGGAGACGAAAAACAGACATCCTACGAAACAAAAGTAAACTAAAGAGTGTTGGACCCGAAAAAATATGGATAACAGAGGACTATACAAAAGAAGAGAAAGAGGATATGAAAACTATAAGGGACAAAGCAAGATAGATGAGAAATAACGGCAAAATGGTAAAAATAGGATACAATAAAATTATAGTGGACGGTAACCAGTAAGGATGGGACTATAAAGAAGAAAATTTATTGGAACTAGAACTAGGGGGTTCAAAAAACGAGTAGAGGGAAAAAGAACAAAAGTAGAGGTCAAACCAGAAAAAGAAAATTCCACAAGTACAATAGACAATATTCTTCTTCTTCTTGTAGTGCCTATCCGTTTCGGATGTTGGCGACCATCATGGCAATCTGTACTTTGCATACTGCTGCTCTGAAAAGATTTGTAACGGTTGTGTTGAACCACGTACGTAGATTTTTCAGCCAGGAAATCCTTCGCCTTCCTGATCCTCGCTTTCCCTCTACTTTTCCCTGCAAGACCAGTTGCAGCAGTCCATATCTTTCACTGTTCCTCATGATGTGACCGAGGTATTCGATTTTGGCTGTTTTTATTTTGATTAACAGCTCTTTTTCTTTTTGCATTCTCAGCAAAACACCCTCATTAGTAATGTGGTCGGTATAAGATGTCTTCAGGATTCGACGATAAAGCCACATCTCAAAAGCCTCAATTTTCTTGCAGGTGGCGTCTGTGAGAGTCCACGACTCAACTCCGTACAACAGTATAGGAAAGATATAACATCGTAGTAATCTGACTTTTATGGGTATTGACAAATCATGACATTTGAATAATTTTGCCATTTTTTGAAATGCAGATCTTGCTTTCTCTATCCTACATTTGATTTCTATAGAATGGTCCCAATTTTCATTGACGTTCGTACCAAGGTAGGTGTATGTTTTTACTCTTTCTATTTGTTGACCATTCACACTGATTCGTCCATATTGCTGTTCATTCTTAGAGATCATCATACATTTTGTTTTCTTAGTGTTTAGTGAAAGTCCGTATCTCTGACTGACTTCTGCGATTCTGTTCAATAACCCTTGGAGGGCTTCAGAACTGTTAGCGAATACCACAGTGTCGTCTGCGTATCTTATGTTATTGATACATTCTCCGTTAATTGGAATTCCGGCTTCAACATCATCCACTGCTTCTTGAAAGATTTCCTCAGAGTAGATGTTAAACAGCACTTGGGATAGTATACATCCCTGACGGGCCACACGTTTGATTTTGTTATCATCGGATTCTCCTGCCTCTGTCCGGATAGATGATGTTTGATTCCAGTACAGATTGCTGATAATCCTTAAATCAGAGGTGTTTATTCCAATATTGGTTAACATCTCCATCAGCTTGTCGTGCTTTACTGTATCGAACGCTTTATGGTAATCAATGAAACATGCATAAATATCGAAATTTACGTCTCTACGTCGTTGAAACAGCACTTGTATACTAAATAGAGCCTCTCTTGTACCCACTGCATTTCAAAAACCAAACTGCGCTCGGCTGATTTTTTCTTCGCACCGTCTATATATTCTTTGATGTATAATTTTTAGAAATAGTTTTAAAATATGGCTCATTAAGCTGATGGTTCGGAAATCACTGCAGGATGCGGACTTTGTTTTCTTTGGTAAAGCAAGACAATATTAATGAAAATATAGACTCCATTAGTGATAAGATAAGATTAGTTTTAAGAATAGGGTTAAAATCAATAATAATATTAGATATAAGATTGGTGGCGTGTATATTGGTAATATAGCTAGATGTATCTGTAGTGGTAGTAATAACGTCAATAGTGGCAATAGGAACAATGATAAAAATTATTGCGGTAATGAGGGTAATAATGGCGGTAACATGGATAAAGATAAAATGAGAAAAATATAAAGAAAAATAATAATCATGCGGTTAAGGATGAAAATGATATCGATGTTGATAATGGGAATAATGGCAATAAGACAGACGATGATAATAATGAAAATAAATATAGTAACAAAAATGGTAATGATGGAAAGGAGGAAGATAATGTAAAGGTAGTAATGATGACTGTAATAACTTATCAGGTACGGAGAGGATAAAACAAAATATGAGAATGGGAACCTGAAATATAACATCACTAACGGGAAAAGAGGTGGAACGAATGGAAGAACTGGATGAATATCAACTAAAAATTCTAGGACTAAGTGAAGCTAAGTAATAAATACACACTTTATTACTCAGGAGAAAGAACGGAAAGCAGCGAAAAGAAGGGGCAGTAATAATAATCTAGATAACCTAAAAGTAATCAAGATTAAGACCGTCAACTCAAGAATAATAATATTAAGAATACAATTAGATGTAAAAATCAACATCATTCAAATTTACGGACTAGTAGAAGGTACACCAGAAGAAAAAATGATAGAATTCTACAGAAAATTGCAAGATGAATTGGATGAGGCAGGAGAGGATTACGAACCCGTAATAATAATGGGGGACTGGAACGCCAGAATTAATAAGGATGTTAGGAGGAATGGGAAACATGGACAAATATGGAGAAGAAGTATTAAACAGAAATGGAAACACAGTGATAGAATTCTGTAGAAAGAATAATTTAAAAATAGAAAATACATACTGGAACCAAAAAATGGAAGACAAATATACATTCGTGGCAGAGGAACGAAATGCTAAAAGCCTGAGAGACTATATTGTCTACTCCAAACATTTAACAAAAACAATACAAAAAATTGAAACTAAAACGGAAACTGAAAGAGGATCCAACCTCAAGATGGTAGTAGACGATTGTATAGTTAGTACAATAAGTGAAGAAGGAATACAAGAGTATAAGAAAATATCAATATATAAAATAAAAAATACAGAAATCAAACAAAAATATGGAAAAGACACAGATACAGAATTTGATAAAATAGCGGAGGAACAACAAAGGAGGACAATGAAAGAAAAATGGAAAGCTTTTAAAGAAATTATACTGAAGACAGCGTTAGAGGCATGTGGAAAAATAGTAATGAATAAACAGGAAAAGAACAGAATGGTGTAACTCTAATGTAAAAGAAAAGATCAAAGAAAAGAAAACAGCATGAAAAAATATTCTAAAACAAAAAAACAATCCGACAGAGAAAACTATATAGAAAAGGGAAAAATAGCGAAAGCAGCGGTGAAAGAAGCGAAAAAAGAAAGTTGAAGAAAATCTGGAGAAGATATAAAACGAAAAATACGTAGTAAACAATAAATCGTTTTGGACTAGGATAAGAAAATTACGAACAAGTAAGAAAAAAGAAATCAGAGCAATAAAGACAAAGTAAATAAATTAAGGACAGATACGCTGGAAAATTTGGAAACATGGAAGGAACACTATGAAGCAAAATTTGGAAGTACACCGCACGAAAGGCTGGGAGAAACACATGACATGGAGGAACAATTAAAAGAGATTTTAAGAGAAGAACTGGTAGAAGCGATACGAAAATTGAAGATAGATAAATATCCAGGGGAGGATGAAATTGCACCAGAAATGATCAAATACTTAGGAGGGAAAGGGAAAGACTGGCTGTGGACAATATGCAAAGATGCATAGAAGGAAGAAAGGATCCCAAAAGATTGGGAAAACAATTTAATACTACCAATACATAAGAAGGGCGAGGAAACTCTTTATGACAACTATAGAGCAATCTGCCTAGCTGAAGTAAAATATACACAAAACTATTGGAAAAAAGAACTAGAGAATATGTAGAACTAAATCTGGAAGAAGAACAAGGAGCATTCAGACCTGGAAGACAGACTAATGACAGCATATTCAATTTAAGAAGTCTGATAGAGAGAAAAATAGAAGAAGGAGAAGAGTTGTTCCTAACATTTATAGACTTGAAAGCTGCCTTCGATTCAATAAATAGAGAGAAGATCTAGAAATGCTTAAAGGACTTGGAAGTACCCACAGAATTAATCAAGATTATCAAAATTACATAATATTATGACGTAGTGAATAGTGAAAGCCAAAGTACAAATTGGAGGTCAGCGGTCAGAAGAGTTTCTAATGGACAAAGGACTAAAACAAGGTGACAGTCTCAGCCCCTTACTCTTTGTAATAATAATGGACCGAATAATAAAAAATATCGGAGCAAGGAGACAAAAAGTTAACACCATAACCGGCTACAGAAATTTGGAACTAGTAAAAATAAATAGTACCTATACTATACGCACATGATATAGTGCTTATAGCCCATAATGAAAATAAAATGCAGAAAAACCTTAATATGTGGACTAAAGAAATTGAAATGATGGAAATGAAAATAAACATAGACAAAACCAAAACAACCAAAACAATGATAATAAATAACAAGGAGGACCTAAACAACAGAGAGATAAAATGCAATCAGATAACATTAGAAAAAGTATCAACCTATGAATACCTAAGGAGTGTAATAACTGACGACGGGAAAATAGACGCTGAGACTGGCTGAAATAGCAAGCAGAGGAAACAAATCGACACGAATATTTTATGCATTAAATAAACCCATACTAGGGCATAAATACATAAAAATGGAAGTGAAAAGGAAGATTCATAATACAATAACAAGACCAGTAATAACCTATGCAAGTGAAAATTGGACAATATAGAAGAAACATGAGACAAAATTAGAAGCCATGGCGAAACACTTAAAAGAGATCGCAGGAAAATCAAAATGGGATAAAATAAGAAATGAAGAAATATGAAGAAGAACGGAAATAGAGCCAATATTATATCACATCCAAAATAAACATTTAGAATGGTATGGACATCTGATAAGAATGAAACCAGAAAGGATGCCCAGGAAAATTCTGGAAATGAAAAATACGATAAAAATGAGAAGAGGGCGTCCCCGAAAGAATTGGAGGGATCAAATAGAGGACATAGGAAATACACGAGGGAAAACGAAAGAAGAAATGAAACGCCAAGCCAAAAACAGAAAATCGTGGAAAAATGGGTGAAAGAAACAACGGACCATAACCCGACGCCGTAGTAGGCATAAGGAAAAAGAAAAGAAGAAGAAGAAGAAATGGCGATCTTGATTTCTGTATCCTACATTTGATTTCTAGGGAATGGTTTCAATTTTCATTGACGTTCGTATTAAGATAGATGTATGTTTTTACTGTTTCTATTTGTTGACCGTTCACACCGATTCGGCCAAATTGGTGTTCCTTCTTAGAGATCATCATACGTTTTGTTTTCTTTTAGTAAAAGTCCATATCTCTGACTTACTTCTGTGATTCTATTCATTAACTCCTGGAGGGCTTCAGAACTGTCAGCGAACACCACCGTATGCATCTAAACATTCCGTATATGTATTTGGAACCTAGGAGTTTTCTATTGGTTCGTTGCAGCACGCGGTCATATTTTAACCAATAGGCGGCGAGGTCCCAAACGCATATACGGAATGTTATTCGGTTCCAAATTCATATACGGTATGTTAAATATTCGTATAACAAAAAGATGATTTTTATTAAAGCCAATTAAAATGAGACTGGTTTTTAATAGTATATAATGCAACGAGCATTTTATGATGGTCATTATGAAGCGAGTATAAGGGATACGAAACGAGCCGCCTAGCGGCGAGTTTCGTATAGAGTACGAGATTCATAATGATAATTAAATGCAAGTTGTTTACACGATTTGTTCTATAATCATTCACAAAAAAATATATTCAAATTTATTAATTTTGTAACGCAAACAAATTAAGTAGTTTGTCAGTCTGACAGTTTGTTTACATATTGAGAACTGTCAAAGAGTATGTATTTGATTCGCCATTGGTTACTGCGCGTGTGCCACCTTTATCGCAAATGTCATATCGCGATTCTATTGATTAAAAATCTGTATCCTAATGAAAATATGTATCATAATGAAGTAATTAGTAGTTCGGTGCCGACCACCGGACTAGTAACACGCGTACGAGCGGAGCGGAGCAGCAGCAGCGAAGGAAGCCAACGAGAAGTGGGGATAGCTTGGCTGTGGACTTTTCAGTCCAGTCTTGAATGTAAGCAAGACAGCAGTTGAGCGTTTTCACTCTCTGAGGCGAGAAGGAGAGGCAAAGGCCGATCGACTGGATGTGGTGAAACTTAGGGAATTTTATTTTATTGGATTCTCTGAGACGCCACAGCTAGAGATCGGCTAGCGGAAAAAGAAATAGCGGGCTCGACGTGAGCCCGCTACGGGATATCTATTGTGCCTCCGTAAGGGATGGGTGTAATTTAAAACATTGCACCTCGACACTGCAAGGTGTAGTTTTCTAGAATTCTACATCGTGCAGCCCCGGCCCCTAGGTCAGTAGATTGAGAAACGCAAGAGGAACCCGTACCTAGTTCTGTATGGGTACGTGAACAACCGCGCTTGGTGCAGGGAGCCAACCCTGAAGTCGAGCTGGCGTCGGGCCAGTCGGCAGAAAAAAAAGGCTTTGTCAAAATTGGGACCGTTCGCCCCCAACCCCAGACGATTTATCGAGCTAGGTCTCGATCACAGCCCCGTTCCATGGCGCATTCCCTGCCAATCTATGATGGCTCACGAAAAGTGGGCCAAAACCTGTTTCAGGAACTAAGCTCCGACACCGAGGGTTACTCATCCGTGGATGATAGAAACGAGAAAGATGGTTTTAAACTCCCTAGGAGCGAGAGGAAAAAGAAGAAAGAGGAGAACAAGAAAAGCGAAGAAGAAACGAAGAAAGACAGGGAAAATCCAGAGGTAGAGCCCATGGTAGAAGACGAGGCAGAGCAGGCAAACAGAGGTACTACCAAAAGAGCCAAAGAGAGTGACAGCGAAGAAAAAGAAGCCATGAAAGAGAAGATAAAAAAGAAGAATGAAAAAGAAGACATGGCAGCCATGATAGAGCTGCTAAATAAGATGACGGCAGATAAAGAAGTAGAAATCCAGCGACTCATAACCGAAAACGACCGACTGAGAGAAGAACTGATGAAAATGGCAAAAAGGATGGACGACATGGTGAACGAGCAGAAAAAAACTACAAAACTCCTTGAGCAGTTACAACAGACAAACCAGCCTAATCCGAAGCCAGCCTCCGAAGCCAAACAGCCATTCCCTGAAGCCAAAAAGTCACCCGCAGAGGAGAGACTAAAGAAAATTCGAGGAGAAAAACCAAAGAATAAAGAAGATTTCCCAGAATTGAAATCACCGATTTCAAAGGAAGAGGCGACGGCATGGGAATTCCAAGCAAACAATGCCATGAGGGCTGCTTCACCCCCAGCACAAGACACCCTCAGCCTGCCCCGAGGACCAATTCCACCAATCCATCCATCTACAAGCACGGGTGGAGATGCGCCTGCCGCACGGCGCCCCAGTGTTTCGGAGTCGGACCGAATGGTGACAAACGAAGAAGAAGAAGCTGCCGTGTTGCCTGAACAACAGGTAACACACAAACGAAAGCAACCTGTAATAAAATTACAGAGTGTTAGCGAAACAGGGGCAATCCTCAGTATAGCCCAAAAGCAAAATGTGATCACGGTAAACAGGATCTCCAAGAGTGGTAGGGAAACCCTCATCCAGGCGAAAAGCCCGGAAGATTACCGCAAAATGACTCACATCATTGAGAAATACGCGAAGACCCTGAAAGATAAAAGACTACAGTGGATAGCCTTCCCATTCGAGGAAGAAGTAAAGCCCAAAGTGGTAATAAGAGGGCTACCCACGAATATCACAGAGGCAGATATCAAGAACGAAATGGCAGCTCAATACAACATTGACTGCCAAGCAGCTAAAAATATGTCTACAAGAGCCGGCCCAAGAAAACAATTACCGATGTTTGTCGTGACTCTGAACCAGGGGGACGTCGAGGCGCCGAGGCGCATAACCAACCTGTGCCACATGAAGGTCGTCGTAGAGGATTTACGAAAGGCAACCGGACCAACGTAGTGCTTCAACTGCCAGGGATACCACCATGCCCAAAACGCGTGCCACAAAGATCCTAAATGCGTCAAATGCGGAGAGGATCACCCCACAAAGCTGTGCAAACGGGCCAGAGATGTTAAAGCTACATGCGCCAACTGCAAAGGCAGCCATCCAGCCAGCTACCGAGGATTCCCTAGGTGCCCTACATGGGGAAGACCACCACCAAAGAGGCCACAACAACAACCACAGCAAAGACGACCTCAAGCAACCGGCGTCTCCTACGCCCAGGCCACGCAGAATAACGCAGCGATCCCCCACGACGAGGACTACTTAGTCAGAATGGTCACCAACATAGTGACTAAGGTAGTCAAAGAAGTGATACTGGGCACCAGGGGGGCACAGAAGTAATGCTGGCAGACAGGGGATACTTGAGGATAGGCTCCTGGAATCCGGGCCGCATAACAACAAACCAGAACGATACGAGATGGACATCGTAGCCATACAGGAAACCAAACTTACCAACAACTTTAATCTAAAGTTTCCTGGATACGATGTATATAGGAACGACCACACAAGAAGATCAGGAGGAACAGCCATCCTAGTCAAGAAGGGAATCAAACACACAAGTTTCGCGACTCCACCACTAGTAAACATGGAGGCAACAACAATAGAAGTGAAAATGAGGCAAGGCGCAATCAGAATAACATCAGCCTACGTAAGACCGCAAGACCCATTAATGGATGAAGACCTCGACGCGTTCCTAAACATCGCAGAACAAACAATAATAATAGGAGACCTAAGCGAGATCCCCCAACTGGAACGATAGAGCTACGAACCGAAACGGAAGATTATTAAACAGCTACATAGAAAATAACGAAGACACAATGGCAATGGGCCCAGAAGATCCAACACACTTCCCAGGAAATGGACTACCCACACATATAGACATCCTTGTCGCAAAGAACCTAGGACTTCAAGCAGAAATAATCACACTAGACGAAGGGAACACAGACCACAACCCCATTCTACTAGAACTAGGAACATGGGAAGAAACAAATCAACCGAAGAGAACTAAAAAGAAAATAAAGTGGACAAATTATAAAAGATTAGTTAGTGAAGGAATAAACATAGTGCCAACTATAAACGATCCAGAACAAATAGAAGAAAAAGTTTTAGAGCTAGAAAACATCATACAAGAAGCAATTAGAAACAGCACAACGATAGAAGAAGTCGAGATCCATATGGGAAGGTTCAAAGACATACCACAAGAAGTAAAAGATCTTATAAGGGAAAAGAACAGAGCGAAGCAAATAGCCAGAAGAACGAGAAACAGAGTAGATAAAACCTGGGCAAATACACTAAACAGAGAGGTGAAGACGGCTCTTCAACTACACCGCAGCGAAAAATGGGACAATTTCGTACAAGAGATGGAAGAATCAGACCCAAACATGAAAAACGTCTGGAAGCTCCAGAAAATGCTAAGAAGCGACAGAAAACCCATCCCCCCATTACATGGACCAAACGGCATGGTATACTCCATAGAAGAAAAAGCTGAGGCGATGAGGTCCACACTGGAAAGAGAATGCAGGCTAAACTTCCATGTAGACGAGGACAACGACTTCTTAGAAGAAGTTGAAGAGCAAGAAGAAAGACCAGAGGATCCAGAAGACATCATCCCCCCAACATCACCGGAAGAAATAAACGAGCATATAAGAAACAGTTCACCGAGAAAAGCGCCTGGTCTAGACGAAATATCAAATAGAGCCCTAAAATACCTTCCCAGAAAAGCCATAGTGTATTTTACAAACATAGTGAATGCGATATTAAGATTCAAAAGATTCCCAAATAGATGGAAAGAGGCCCATGTCATCATGATCCCAAAACCAGGCAAAAACCACACGTTCTCGCAGAACTACAGGCCAATCAGCTTACTCCCAGCGATCAGCAAAATAGTGGAAAGAATCATCCTCAGCAGACTGCAAGCGGAAACAAACAGACTAGAGATAATCCCAGAAGCTCAATTTGGATTCAGAGCAGAGCACTCCAGTGAGCTACAGGTACTCAGACTAACTGAGTACATAGCAGCTGGTTTCAACGATAGGCAGTACACTGGAGCAGCATTCCTGGACGTAAGCAAAGCTTTCGACAGAGTATGGCATAAGGGACTCTTATACAAAATGCGAGGGTATGGGTACAGCGGAGCGATGACGGGGCTAATCTCGTCGTACTTAGGCGACCGGAGCTTCAGGGTTCGGATAGGACAAGTCCTGTCCGAGCTCGGAAGCCCGGAGGCTGGAGTACAACAGGGAGCGGTTTTGTTACCTCTGCTGTACACAATATACACCGCTGATGTATCTAGAACACCAGGAACCCTTATGAGCCTCTACGCCGACGATACAGCGATAGCGGCCAAACATAGAAATGTAGATATAGCAGTGGCCAACCTGCAAACAGCTTTAGAAGACATAGAAAGATGGAGCATAAAGTGGAAGATAGCCATCAACTCGTAGAAAAGGCAAGCGGTACTACACAAGAAAGGAAGACAACAGCCAGAAGAACAATTGACGGTGCAGAACACCCCCATCGAGTGGAAAGACGAAGCCAAATATCTAGGAGTCATCATGGACAAGGGATTAACCTTCAAGAAACACGTAGAAGCCACAGTCCAAAAAACCAACATAACAAGAGCAACACTCAGAGGACTAACAGGAAAGAGAAGTAGACTAAGACTGAAGACTAAAATAAGGCTCATAAATAGCATAATACTTTCGATATTAACGTACGCATCTCTCGCATGGGGACACGTGTGTAACACAACCAAAACGAAGATACAGGCGGTCCACAACAACAGCCTAAGAGAAGCAGCCAAAGTCCCAAAATACGTTGCCGAGCGATTCCTCTTCAGAGAACTACAGCAAGTGAGAGTCACGGAAATGATGACAGACAAGGCCAGGGTAAAATTCGCAGAACTGGAACACCATCCAAGCCCAATACTGCGAGAGATGCTAAGGTACGACGCTCTCCACCGGTGGAAGCACAAACGTCCAAAGCAACAAATATTGTAAAGTGGGATAAATAAAATAGTGTAAACAGTGAACGGTTCGTAGCTCGAAACTCCAAGTGCCGAAGAAAAGACGCAACCCAAGCGTAGGTCCAACATCACGACCAGGTAAGCTAACCATTAGTAAATTAGAAAATAGAGGAAAAGGCATAAGCCAAACAAAAAAACACAAAAAAACAAAAAAGGCGTAAGCCAACAAAAAAATCACACAAAAACAAAAAAAAATCATAAAATTCTTGAGTTCCAAGCCACTGGACCGAGCTCAATGGGGCTTGGTACAATGACTTGGGGCCCAAGCAAGCAATTTTAGTTCCCGCGGTTAAGTAAGTAAGATGATAAAGGCATAGAGCGCATCACGCTGGGCCTAGTTTTTTGCATTCGATTAGGGTACCACATGGAATCTTATTACCCAGGATTCCATTGTGAAGAGCATTTGGCTTCGATAGTTGTGCCCTCATCGCGCATCAGCGTGCTATGGGGGGGAAAGGGATGGCTTGGGGCATTGGAGCGAGGTGGGGTGATCCCTGTTTTTACTCGGGTCAAAACACCTCGCCCCAATGAATTGTTACACCCGAATGTACTTTTTCGATAGGGTGGACATCTCCCACAGATCGGGTGGAATCAAATTGCTTGCTTGCTTGCTTGTATCATAATGAAGTTCATTATGATACAGGTAGTGACATCATAATTGATATATTACAGTATGAGAATAGAAAAATTATTGTTAATGTATTACTGAAGATCCACAAGGAAAAAGGTTTTCCTGTAGTTGGCTGTATACCATATAATACAAAAAAACGAATAAAGTCCTTCATAAAAAGTCTTTATTTAAAATCCCTAAAAAGGGCTACATCACAGAAATAGTTTTAGATTGATTGACCAGTCATCATCAGTGATTTCGTAAAATGAATATAACCTGATAAAATGATGCAAAGGTTTTAAAATTTTGACTACGTTTAAAAAAGTTGTAGGTTATACTCACGTGACCTTACCATGCTAACCACCCAAATATAACCACCAAAATATACAAATTTTATTTACATATATCACATAATTACAAATATTTTGGTGGTTAGCATGTAAGAAGATCACGTGAGTATAACGTACAACTTTTTTTAATCGTAGTCAAAATTTTAAAACCTTTGCACCATTTTATAAGGTGATATTCATTTTACGAAAGCACTGATGATGATTGGTCAACCAATCGAAAACTAGTTCTGTGATGTAGCCCTTTTTAGGGATTTTAAATATAGACCTTTTATAACGGACTTTATTCGTTTTTTTGTATTATACAGGGTGTCTCGAAAAGATTGGTCATAAATTATACCACACATTCTGGGGTCAAAAATAGTTCGATTGAACCTAACTTACCTTAGTACAAATGTGCTTATAAAAAAAGTTACAGCCCTTTGAAGTTACAAAATGAAAATCGATTTTTTTCAATATATGGAAAACTATTAGAGATTTTTTATTGAAAATGGACATGGGGCATCCTTATGGCAGAAGTATCTTAAAACAAAATTATAATGAAATTTGTCCACCCCATAAAAATTTTATGGGGGTTT
This sequence comes from Diabrotica virgifera virgifera, assembly GCF_917563875.1. NCBI lineage: Eukaryota > Metazoa > Arthropoda > Insecta > Coleoptera > Chrysomelidae > Diabrotica > Diabrotica virgifera. Next base: position 100,838,444 of record NC_065450.1, on the reverse strand, counting down.
TGTTCTCTTAAAACCCCCCAAACTTTTGTGTACGTTCCAATTAATTCATTATTGTGGTACCATTAGTTCAACAAAACGTTTCTAAAACTTTTTTGCCTCTTGGTATTTTTTAGATAAGCCAGTTTTTATCGGGATGTGACTTCTTTTTTAACATGTTTACATAAAAATTTTATGGGGGTTTTGTTCCTTTAAACCCCCCAAATGTTTGTGTACGTTGCAATTAAACTATTATTGTGGTACCATTAGGTAAACACAGTGTGTTTAAAACTTTTTTGCCACTTAGTCTTTTTTTGATGTCACCTTTTATCGAGATGTTTCTTCTTTTTCAAAATATACCTAATAATGTAAATTATAAATAAATTTTCAGATTATTAACAGCTCTCTACAGGGTGTAACAAAAATACAGGTCATAAATTAAATTACATATTCTAGGACCAAAAATAGTTCGAATAAACCTAACTTACCTTAGTACAAATATGCACACAAAAAAATTACAGCCCTTTGAAGTTACAAAATGAAAATAGATTTTTTCGAGTATATCGAAAACTGTTAGAGATTTTTTATTGAAAATGGACATGTGGCATTCTTATACAAGGAGCATCTTAAAGAAAAATTATAGTTAAATTTCTGCACCCCATAAAAATTTTATGGGGGGTTTCTTCCCTTAAACCCTCCCAAACTTTTGTGTACGTTCCAATTAAATTATTGTTGTGGTACCATTAATTAAACTCAATATTTTTAAAACTTTCTTGCCTCTTAGTATTTTTTCGATAAGGCAGTTTTTATCGAGTTGCGGCTTCTTTTTTAATATGTTTACATAAAATTTTTATGAGGGTTTTGTTCCTTTAATCCCCCCAAATGTTTGTGTACGTTCCAATTAAACTATTACTGCGGTACCATTAGTTAAACACAGTGTTTTTAAAACTTTTTTGCCTCCTTGTATTTTTTGATAAAGCATCTTTTATCGAGATGTGGCTTCTTTTTTAATATGGTTCAAAATGTACCTAAAACTGTAAATCATAAATAAATTTTCATGTTATTACCAAGTCTCCATAACCGTACTTAACCACATACAAATATGTGGTGGATTTGACAAATATTCAAAATATCTCGATAAAAACTGACTTTTCGAAAAAGTACTAAGAGGTAAAAAAGTGTTTAAAACATTGTGTTTAACTAATGGTACTACAATAATAATTAAATTGGAACGTACATAAAAGTTTGGGGGGATTTAAAGGAACAAAATCCCCATAAAATTTTATGGAGTGTCCAAATTTCACTATAATTTTTTCTTAAGATACTACTGCCATAAGAATGCTACGTGCCCATTTTCAATAAAAAATGTTTAGTAGTTCTCGATATATTGGAAAAAATCGATTTTCATTTTGTAACTTCAAAGGGCTGTAACTTTTTTTATGTGCACATTTGTACTAAGGTAAGTTAGGTTAAATCGAACTGTTTTTGGTCCCAGAATATGTGGTTAAATTTATGACCTGTATTTTTGTTACATCCTGTATAATCGTACATAACCATATACAAATATGTGGTGGATTCGACAAATATTCAAAATATCTCGATAAACACTGGCTTATCGAAAAAGTACTAAGATGCAAAAAAGTTTTATAAATATTGTGTTTATCTAATAGTGCAACAATAATAATTTAATTGGAACGTACACAAAAGTTTGGGGGGGTTTAAGGGAACAAAACCCCCATAAAATTTTTATGGGGTGCACAAGTTTCACTTTAATTTTTTTAAGATGTTGCTACTATAAGAATGCTACATGTCTATTTTCAATAAAAAATCTCTAAGAGTTTTCGATATATGAAAAAAAATCGATTTTCAGTTTGTAACTTCAAAGGGCTGTAACTGTTTTTGTGTGCACTATTGTATATAGGTAAGTGAGGTTGAATCAACCTATTTTTGACCCCAGAATCTGTTGTATAATTTATGACCAATCTTTTCGGGACACCCTGTATAGTATACAGCCAACTACAGCAAAACCTTTTTCCTTATGGATCTTTAATAATACATTAAAAATAATTTTTCTATTCTCATAATATATTATATAAATTATGATGTCACTACCTGTATCATAATGAACTTCATTATGATACAGATTTTCAATATGATACAGATTTTTAACCAATAGAATCGCGATATGACATTCGCGATAAAGGTGGCACACGCGCAGTAACCAATGGCGAGTCAAATATATACGCTTTGACAGTTCTCAATATGTAAACAAACTGTCAGACTGACAAACTACTTAATTTGTTTGCGTTACAAAATTAATAAAGTTAAATATATTTTTTTTGTGAACGATTATAGAAAAAATCGTGTATACACCTTACATTTAATTATCATTATGAAGATCGTACTCTACACGAAACTCGCCGCTAGGCGGCTCGTTTCGTATCCCTTATACTCGCTTCATAATGGCCATCATTAAATGCTCGTTGCATAATATACTATTAAAAACCAGTCTCATTTTAATTGGCTTTAATAAAAATCGTCTTTTTGTTCTACGAATATTTAACATACCGTATATGAATTTCGCACCAAATATCATTCCAAATACTATAATTGTTTTATTTTTGTTTCATTAAACAGTAACAAGTATTTTAAAATCAATCTCCTTTTAAGAGACTCTAATAAAAACTTATATTTTTCGGTGTACGAATATTTAACATTCCGTATATGAATTTGGAACCGAATAACATTCCGTATATGCGTTTGGGACCTCGCCGCCTATTGGTTAAAATATGACCGCGTGCTGCAACGAACCAATAGAAAACTCCTAGGTTCCAAATACATATACGGAATGTTTAGATGCCCACCGTATCGTCTGTGTATCTAATGTTATTGATACATTCTCCGGTAGTTCGAATTCCGGCTTCAAGAGCCGGAAAATGACCGCTGGATATTTGGTGAAAATGACCGCTAACCTCCAGCCAGACCGGAATTTTTATATTAGGCTATCATGGAAGAGTTACATAAAAAATTTTTAGGTTGCCTAAAATACCTACCCATAAAATGTCTAACAACTCTCGGACCATATACCTACGTCCGTCCTCACGAAATATTAGCGAAAACCAAACTTGTATAAGTTTTTCACACACACCCTCAATTACACTTACGCAAGTCTGACTTGCACAAGTAAAAATTACTCTTCAAGTTCTTGTACTTGTGTAATATATACCGTTCAATAAACTTGTGCATGTACGAGTTCAAGATACAGGTACATGGTACATCTATGGGACCCTTTATGTGCCATTATACTTGCACGAAAAGTTTCATGAATGGCGTCTTTTTTTATTCAAAGATATTTACTTGGTTCCATACTTTATCCCAATCCTGTATATATACTCATATTATATACAGTGATAAAGCGCTAATAACCGACAAAATAACGCAAAAGATGGAAAACACAATACGTTGTGCAATAAAAAGAGATGAAACTAGTAGAAGTGGAAAAATATCGGTATTGCGATATTTTCCATTTTGCATTAAAAATTGCGTTAGTACCGAGGGCCGCAGGTCCCTTAGAATAACCAAAAAGTTTCTTTTGAATGAGCTATTTGAAATTAAAAGTCACACTAAATTTTCTCGTTTTTTCAACCCCTGTAACTTATTGAAATAAACATAGAAGTTTTCATGGACTTTCGGCCCTCGGTAATTAATAACGTAATCTTTCATTCTGCGTTTAAATTTTTCAAAAACACTTTTAGTTTTCTCATGATTCGAAAAAAATGGTTACATTTAAAACACATTGAACATTTTGACAGGCGACATTTTGTGCCCATGCCCTAATTTAAATTACTTACATTACCACTATCGGGAGTTTCCACCTTTGTCGGAAAAATTAAAGAATACCCATGAACGATCACATCAATCACATATTATTCAGATTATTAGTAATCTATCTCTCTCGTTTGTTATTTATGAAAAAAAAAAAACAGCAAACACAAAATATGTGATTGATGTGATCGTTCATGGGTATTCTTTCATTTTTCCGACTGTAGACGTTATTAGCTTAAGAGCTAGTTGATTTCTATTTTTTTAAGTATGACGTTTTTCTCAACCTAGTTTTATAAGGTTATGCATACCTTATTCTTCTACTTATTTTTCTTTGGTTTAGTGTCCTCCACCTACTCGGGTATTTTGCCAGCTCATCGCCTCGGAATAAAGGAAAAATCCCTCATTCACCTGCAATTTGGATTTGATATGGGACAAATACAACAAAGGTAACATTTTTTCTCGCTCAGGGATAACTGCTGACCATTACACAATCTGCAGAAAGTCAGCCGAAACATAAAATATTTTTTGACGTCATACGTGACTGAAGTCAAATAGCCACGTATAAGAATTAGCTTTATATAATACATTTCACAACATAATATGTTTTCCATATTTTGCGTTATTTTGCCGGTTATTAGGGCATTCATCACTGTATACAAATTCTATTAATATTTTTATAATACATGATATTATTAATAAGATTAATATTTCTAAATAGTATGTATTATCAATAGTTTTAGGCGTGTTTCAGAGACGATTTCATTGAGAAATAGGCCATTTTATTATACGAAATCAATAAAAATGATGCTTTGGGCACAAGTAAGCGTTGTTTTAAGTTACATAATTATTTATACAAACAAAATTTTGGAATTCGTGACCCTTTTTTCTCTTCAACATCAGCAAATAAAAAACACCGCATACATCTAATGAACAATGTAATGTCACTCAAATACAATAAAATTTACATAGATAGATTCGTTTTGAAATTACAGTTATTTCATATTATTGCACCAACTCTGAATTTTGATTAATAACGGAGTAAATTGATATAAATAAATCTAAAATCAAATGGGTATGTACATAAGATAGAGAGAAAAAAGATTTGGCGAAAAGGCACTTCGTAAATCTTTCTGTAAGTATTAAGGTCTTTTATCATATAGATAATAAATGATCCAGTGACACATCGCAAAATAAGGGTCAATCTCATGCTGAGTTAAGCTGTTTAATATCGAGAATATATTTTAGTGTAATAGTATTAAATACTATTAATATATACAGAAAGATTTTTGAAGTGCCTTTTTGTAAAAAATGTTTCTCTCTCTCTCTCTTATGTACATGCCCATTTAACTTTAGATTTTTTATTTATATAAATTTAATTCATATTTCAATTTATATTCATAAATTTTATGAATAGGACACTGTTAAGGACATCAAAAATGTGATTTCCATAAATTTTCATTATAATCTAGGCCATTATTAATCAAAAATTCAGAGTTGGCGCAATAATATGAAATGATTGTAATTTCGGGACCAATCACTGCATGTAAATTTTATTGTATTTGAGGAACATTAAATTTTCCATCAGATGTGTGCGGTATCCTTTATGGATACTTTAGAAACAAATATACCTGTTAAAGAAAATTGTTTCATATTCAGGGGAGATAAATAATCTAAAATCATTTTTCTATTAAAAAAAGAAAAAGTAAAAAGATGAAAACCAAGTTTATTTCTCTATTTTGTGGCATTACACCCAATCAAAATTGTATAGCTGCTATACTGCTAGTCCACAGTACCTACAGCTTCCTTTTTGGAAGAAGATTACAACAATTTTAAAAATTATCTTAACTGCTTCGTTTGAGCGAGTCTACCACTTTCTGAAAAATTTTAGAGTGCATGTTGGACGCGTTTCCGCGTTCCGGGTCATTAGAATATTTACGTTGTCGGACTAACGAAACGCGGATGTTTTGTCGGACAAGAGATCGACAATCTTTATTTAATTGAATATAAGTACTTTATATTGAAAATTGAGAGTTTTGTAATAACAACACTATCGCCCTAGAGTGACATCTTGTGGGTGTCGGACTCTACGATTAATCAGCAATGAGCTGAAAGAACTGATAAACGAGAAAAACAGGAAAAGAAGAAGAGCCAACAGAACAAAAAACCCAGAGGACAAAAGAATTGCTAATGAACTGAATAGGGAAGTCAAAAAACAATTAGACGATCATCGAAATGAAAACTGGGACAACTATATCCAGCAACTAAACCCAAATAAATCCGCGTTCTGGAAGCTATCTAAAATACTAAGAAAAGATAAAAAACCAATCCCTCCTTTACACGGTGAAAATGGAATTGTGTACACAGAAGAAGACAAAGCGGAAGTAATGAAAAACACGCTAGAAAGAGAATGTAGGGAAAACTATCATCCCGATGAAGATCTAGACTTCACAGAAGAAGTCGAACGAAGATGTAGAATTCTAAAAAGAAGAAAGGGCATTATAGGTATTACACACACCTCCCCTGAAGAGGTCAGACAGCTGATCAAGCGTACTAATGCTAAAAAAGCTCCAGGACCGGACAAGATTACAAACAGAGCTCTGAAAAATCTGCCAGGAAAAGCAATAGTGTACATAACAAATTTAATAAACAACATCTTAAGACTAAGACATTTTCCTGACAGATGGAAAGAGGCTCACGTAATCATGATTGAAAAACCAGGAAAAAATGGTACATTTCCACAGAATTATCGACCGATAAGCTTATTATCAGCATTAAGCAAAATCGCAGAGCGGGTCATATTAGTTAGGCTAAAAGAAGAATCTGAAGCAATCGGAACAATACCTGAAGCACAGTTCGGATTCAGATCCGAGCACTCGTGTGAACTTCAAGTGCTGAGGTTAACAGAATATATCACGAAAGGGTTCAACGAAAAGAAATATACAGCGGCCGCCTTTCTAGACGTCAGTAAAGCATTTGACAGGGTATGGCACGACGGCCTGCTGTATAAAATGAAGCAATATGGTTATAGTGAGGCGATGACGTGTCTTCTCTCGTCATACCTAGCCAACAGGAGGTTCAGAGTTCGGATAGGGCCAACCCTGTCCGAAGTTGGGACCATGGAGGCTGGTGTGCCACAGGGGGCAGTGTTGTCGCCATATCTATATACCATATATACGGCAGACACCCCAACTCAACCCAGATCGTTGCTAAGTCTATACGCAGATGATACAGCGATAGCTTTTAGCAGTACCCACCCAGATTTTGCAACAAGACATCTACAAAGAGCTCTTGACGAACTACAAGAATGGTGTGTGCAGTGGAAAATAGCTGTCAATCCTGACAAAACACAGGCCGTTATGTACCAAAAAAGAAGAGGCAGACCAAATGAGGTACTATCCCTATTTGATACCCAAATTGAATGGTCAAATCAAGCCAAATACCTAGGCGTAATGTTGGACAAAAGGCTGACCTTTACAGAACACGTAAAACAAACGGTAAACAAAGCTAAAGCCCTTAGGAGTCAACTGTCATCGCTAATAGGTCGAAAGAGTAAACTGAGATTTAAGACAAAGATTAGGATGGCAAATTGTATAATTTTGCCAACACTAACATACGCCTCAGCCGCATGGGGGCACACGTGTAAAACCAATAAGAAAAAAATACAAACCATCCAAAACCACATGATCAGGGAAGCTCTGAATATACCTACAAATGTCCCATTAAGATATGTATTTGGACATACGCAACAAAAGAAAGTCCTGAGAATGATAGACGAAAGAGCACATGAAATATTTAACAATATCAGAAACCATCCTAGCAGATTATTAAGAGAATTGACTAACTACGACGAAAACCAAAGAACGGTACATAGACGGCCTAGACAGCAGTTAGCTGGATATAGAGGAAACCCTTAAGAATGAAAAATTGAGATAACCACAGAATATCGAAACACAAATGTCGCCCTTCAGGCACTAAGTACCCTTCAGGTAGGTCAAATGGACCATAGCCGCGGAATGTGAGCATCAAGGTCACGTACCGACAGACGTGGGCTTGATGGCCACACCTTTCGGGCGCTCAGCTGTCGATGAGAACAAAATTTATTTTGCCAATTCGCCGGCTGAGTGACCGAGCACACACGGTCTGGACAGCAGGACACCGATTTAGATTGGTGCCTTGATGTCCGGAACACATTTTTTTAGGACTCAAGTCCAAAGTAAAGTAAAAAATTAACTTAGTCATTAATAGGGAGAAAAGCTCTTCTAGCTACCCCTAAAACCAGGTGGCTTAACTACATGAAGTAATACAAAGGGTGTCCCATTACCCAGGGCATCCAAAGTAACATTAAGATCAACGCCTCCCCATTCGGTATGTCCTTCGATGGGGAGGGGTGGAGGTATAGCTTGGGGGTCAGATAGGTACCACTCCATTACGGGGTGTGACCGGTTTGATCTTCGGACATGTGGGTTCCACTTTTCCATTGGAACACACATGTTCCCCGGGGCTGGGGTTGATACGAGCATGTGTGTGTGTGTGTGTGACTCTACGATTTTGTTATTACAAAACTCTTAATTTTCAATTTAAAGTACTTATATTTAATCAATAAAGATTGCCGATCTCTTGTCTGACAAATTTACAGCCGCGTTTCGTTAGTCCGACAACGTTATATATGTTAATGCCGCGGGACGCAGAAACGCGTCCAACCTGCACTCTGAAATTTTTCCAGAAAGTGGTAGACTCGCTCAAACGAAGCAGTTAAGACCATTTTTAAGACTTTTGTAATCATCTTCCAAAAAGGACGATGTACTGTGTACGGGTAAATATGTTTTCCACCTACCTCTACCGAAAGTATACTTTTCCGGACCTGATTGTAGGGAGCAAAGTTGTACTTTTCCTCCCTAGGGAGGAAAATATTTTTCCTCCCTAGGGAGGAAAAGTAAAAGTGACGTCATGGTATTTCATTCATGAAATATAACTTATTGACGCCCTGTACAATATCTATTTTCTATTACGTAAGTATCTATACATTTTAACGTTTATTTAAAAACACTCTGTATTTTGCAGAATGGTAAAAAACAGTAAATTGTTATTCTGATTTAACAATGTTTACATTAATAATTTGACTTATATTTGACAGTTGACAGTTATATTGTACCTACTTGCTAGTTTTAGTTCTAATAAATTTTGTTGGTTAGTTACATAAATAAATTAAGTAAAAATGATAAAATGACTTGTTATTTGAGGAAGGTGGAAAAACCATATGTATAACATGGGAGTAAAGTGCCTTTTCCTCCCTTGAATGATTACTGCCCTCCGCTACGCGTCGGGCAGTAAACTTCATTCTCGGGAGGAAAAGAAGCACTTTCCTCCCTTGTTATACAAATAGCTATTAAATTATTAGAAAATTGCCGTTACCTATTATTGTTTAAATATTGTATGTATGTATTGTATGTATTAGGTACATTCCATATCAAATCACTCAGGCAAAAAATTTTGGATCTCTGATTTGTCTAAAAATTGGTATATAGCTTCTGCGGGACGTAAAAATAAGATATTTAAGGTCAAAAAATCTTCTTCTTCTTTTTTTCTCAAAATGTTATTTTATGCGATTTTACAGTGATTTGGTGTTTATTTAAACAAATTTGCATTTTCTGTCGTAAAGTATAGATGAAAAACATAATATTTTAATAGAGAGGACTCAAAAATGTCATTATATGGCATTATAACAAGTTATTTTAAATCAAAACAAGTTTTTGATCAAATTTTATAGTGTAAAAAACGTTAAAATACCGTTTTTTGCATTTTTCTCCATTCCCAAAATACATTATCATCGATTTGGCTGAAGATTTGCCTACAGATAGCCAAAAGATAGGACTTTAAGTGGTTAAAAGGATCTGAATTATATTACAATACCAAAAAAGTTACATGCAGTAATATCAGACTCAAAAGTATATATTAGTAAAGTCGGGATAGCATTTGACCTTGAATACCGAGCTGCCCAAAATTTTATTTTTCTGATCTTTAGGGGAGTCAATAGTAGCCTAAATTTAAAATCACGAATGAATTCCTCCGTTACGTTAGCAGCCATCTTGATTTTAAAGGAGAACCTGTTTTGCTCAATATCTCCGCCATTTTTAAATTTTCGACAAAAATGATAGGAACTGAAATTGTTCCAAATAAATCGTATTTACAATTATTACAATTTCTTTTTAACAATTTTTGTCGTGAGGTCGATATTTTCGAGTTAATTGTACTTACATTAGACGCCTATATTTTTGACTATAATATTGCATGTAACTTTTTTGGTATTGTAATATAATTCAAATCCTTCTCACCACTTAAAGTCCTATGTTTTGTCTATCTGTGGGCAAGTTTTCAGCCAAATCGATTATGATGTATTTTGGGAATGGAGAAAAATGTAAAAAACGGTATTTTAACGTTTTCTACACTATAAAATTTGATCAAAAGATTATTTTGAATCAAAGTAACTTGTTATAATGCCATATAATGACATTTTTGAGTCCCTTCTATTAAAATATTATGTTTTCCATTGATACTTTACGATAGAAAATGCAAATTTGTATAAATAAACACCAAATCACTGTAAAATCGCATAAAATAACATTTTGAGAAAAAAAGAAGAAGAAAATTTAAAATATAATATCTTAAATATCTTATTTTTACGTCCCGTAGAAGCTATATACCAATTTTCAGACAAATCGGAGGTCCAAAATTTTTTTTGCTCCAAAATTGAGTGATTTGAAATGGAATGGCCCATAATTTTATTTGCATTGAGTGAAGTCACTGAACGCTTTCACCTCAGATTTGCTTGAAACTTCATTGATTTTCATGAGAATTGGTGAGTAGTTAAAGGTTACCTTAAGAAACAAAATTGACATGGTGCCAACTTGCGCTTTTACCCTGGGGGTGGATGCCACCCCTTCTCAGGGGTGAAAATTATTTTATTAATGATAACATCATAAATCGATAGAGGGACTAATTATAATCAAAATTTGTTATATCAAGGTTATTAAAATAAATTAATATTTTCGTGAAAAAATGCATGCTTAAAAGCGATTTTTCATGAATAACTCAAAAACTATACGTTTTTACAAAAAAGTTATTAACAAAATTGAAGCTAATAAAAAACGAAATAAATTCCTTACTCGAAAACCCTTTTAATAATTGTCCAAAGTGAAATATACGTAACTTAATGTATATTTTTTTCGGCGAGTACTCAAATCTTAATATCCAAGCTTAAATAACGGGAAAACTATGCATTTTATAAATTATACTTATTAAACACTACTTGTCAAAGTACTCAGAAATACCTATGAAATGGGCTCCGGGAGAGGTTGATAGCATCAAAATTAAGCAAGTTATGATGAAAATAAGAGGACCTTTTCGGATTTTCTGCGAAAAAGTGAAAATTAAAACAAAGCTACGACATTTCCACAAAAATAAAAATTTATAATCAACTATTTTCAATGGGAACTAAGCCACAATTTTATCAAAAAAATGATTTTATTAACGTTTCGACGCCCAAGTCGGGTGTCGTTGTCAAAATACAAAATAAAAATTTATAGTAATTCCTATAACACCGTCTTTGCTGTAGCATAAGTAATGACCTTAAACATTTTGACCGGTTTATAATGCATATTTTTGAAAAAATAAATATGAATAAAAAAAATCAGCATTTTTCAAATTATCTAACAATAAAACACTGAAAACGTTTGTTTTCTATACTTCCACAAAATTTATTATAACTAAGTGACTACAGCTGTTTCGGCAGAGTGCCTTTCTCAAGTGATATAGTTGACAATGTGTTTGCCTTTTTAAGTATTCAACTGAAGAGGTTGAGGAGTGGGGAGCTGTTTGTCTCGAGTTGGTCATTCAGAATTATATCTGTATTTTTCAGTTTATTAATTTCCATAGATTTTAAAAAAGATAGCTTAAGGCCTTTATTTTGAATATGTAGAATTTGAAACTCTTCATTGAAATAATGATTATGATCTAGAAGGTGAAGTGCGTATGTAGAAGTGTCTGTTTTTCTATTGTTGAATGCCCTTTTGTGTTCTGCTATCCGTTTGTCAAAAGTTCTGCCAGTTTGACCGATGTACGTTTTCGGACAGTCACCACAAGTTAGTTTGTACACACCACTCTGTAGTTGCTTTCTCTTTCGGCTTTTATTGCTTAAAACTTAAAATAAACTTAAGCAAATATATTAGGAACAATAAAAGCCGAAAGAGAAAGCAACTACAGAGTGGTGTGTACAAACTAACTTGTGGTGACTGTCCGAAAACGTACATCGGTCAAACTGGCAGAACTTTTGACAAACGGATAGCAGAACACAAAAGGGCATTCAACAATAGAAAAATAGACACTTCTACATACGCACTTCACCTTCTAGATCATAATCATTCTTTCAATGAAGAGTTTCAAATTCTACATATTCAAAATAAAGGCCTTAAGCTATCTTTTTTAGAATCTATGGAAATTAATAAACTGAAAAATACAGATATAATTCTGAATGACCAACTCGAGACAAACAGCTCCCCACTCCTCAACCTCTTCAGTTGAAGACTTAAAAAGGCAAACACATTGTCAACTATATCACTTGAGAAAGGCACTCTGCCGAAACAGCTGTAGTCACTTAGTTATAATAAATTTTGTGGAAGTATAGAAAACAAACGTTTTCAGTGTTTTATTGTTAGATAAAATGAACTTCCATCAAGTAACGATCGAATCCATCAATTATTTTTCAAATTATCGTAAAGTACCCCGCACAAACCTTATGGAAATTATGTCCCAGTGGATTTAGTTCATACTTTGGAAAAATATTCTTTGAAGCATTGTGATGAAAAGTTCTCATAGGCACAACTAGATCGTATGGAAGATTTTCAAGAGATAGCGGCACAAACTCGGAAAGTTACAAGATTTACTGGGTATTCCAATTCCCTGAGTCACCGGTTATCTGGCAACTTGTAGAAGTTTGGATCAAAGAAAAGTACTAGATGCTAGTAGTCTAGAATTTTTTCCTGGCTATCCAATGGCGACCTTTACTTTGACCTTGACCTTCAGCGGACGTCATCTACTAGGCTTTCTAGGGTTTTCGGCATTAAATTGATATAAACAGATTACTCATGGGTTTTTGGGATCGCTAAACACGAATATGCCATCAGAATTGACCTCCGGAGGACGTGGTGGGCAGGGCTACTGCAAGGGACGTCATATTATAGACTTTCGATGGTTTTCGGCATTTAATTGATGCAAATGAATTACTGGAGGGTTTTTTGAGATCGTTAAACACGAATATGCCATCAGAATTGACCTCGGGAGCACGTGATGGCCAGAGCCACTGCAAGTTACGTCATCTTCTAGAGTTTCGATGGTTTCCGGCATTTAGTTGATGCGCAAGTGCGTTACTGGATGGTTTTTGAGGTCGCTAAACACGAATATGCCACCAGAACAGACTCCCGGAGCACCTGGTTTCCAAGGTCAATGAAAGGGGCTTTTGGAGTTTCGAGCGTCTTCGGTACTATATTAATGTAAACAAATTAGTTATAGGTTTTTGGGGTTGCTGAACACAAATACGTGATCAGCACAGACACAGGAGCACCTGGTGCCTAAGACAAGTTATGTTCTGGAGTTTCGGAGGAATCAAATGTATTACTCTTAGGCGTTTGGGGTTGCTGAACATGGATACACCATTAGATCCGATCCACGAATCACATTGTGCCTACGGCACGTCATCTTCTGGAGTTTCGAGGGTTTTCGGCATTAAATTGATAAAAACGGATTACTCATGGCTTTTTGGGGTCGCTGAACGCTAATATGCCATCAAATCCGACCCACGGAGCACCTGTTGCCTAAGGTTATTCATCTTCTCGAGTTTCGAGAGGCAGACATAATTTAAAAATGGAAATGAATCTCAACAAAACAAAACTTATGATAATAAACAAAGATGAGAAAAAAGAAAGGAATACTAATATAATAGTAAGGGAACAAGTAATAGAACACGTATTAACTTTTGAATATTTGGGAAATATAATAACAGATGATGGGAAAACGGACTTGGCACTAAGTAATAAACTGAAGAAGACAACTAACGTGTATTACTCTTTAAATAATACAATTTTTGGAAAGTCAAAAATAAACAACAAAACAAAACTCAGAGTATATAACAGCATAGTAAATCCGATAATGACATATGGGGCGGAAACCTAGATTGTGCAAAAGAAACATGAATCAATGATATACGCGGCCGAGATGAAATACATGAGAAGAATAGCTGGAGTTACGAAGTTTGATAGATTCATAAATGAAGATATAAGAAGAGAGCTGGAACAAGAACCGATAATGAGGAAGATCTAAAACAAACAATTAAGCTGGTTTGGGCATATACAACGAATGAAGCAAAAGAGACTTACAAAGAAGGTACATGAAGCCAAAATGGGAAACAAAAGAAAAAAGGTAAGGCCGAGGAAGACATGGATGGACCAGATCCAGGATATAGGTGAAAAGAGACACATGAGTATGAGGGATATGAAGAACCTGGCCACCAATAGAAGCGCTTGAAAGAAATGGATTAAAGAAGAAGAAGAGTTTCGATAGTTCTCGGCATTAAATTGATGCGAATGAATTACTCATGGCTTTTTGGAGTTACTGAACACGAATACGCCATCAGAACAGACACCGGAGCTCCTATCGCCTAAGGCATGCCATCTTCTGGAGTTTAGAGAGTTTTCGGTAATAAATTGATGCAAACGGATTGGTACACACCGAGTACTCGGAGAGTTGCTGTTCAAAAAAAGCGTACAAATTGGTGAAAAGTTTTTTTTGCTATTTGTAGATTTTTATTAAAATAGCTATGTTGTGCTATTCAATTATTGTTATAATTATTTATAAATATAAACTCAATTTATATCTGACAATGTTTTTCCTTCATTTATTTTAAGATGGATTTACTATATTATTCTATTTTGATAGTGTTATTCATCGTGGTCACTAGATACTCCAGAGTCTTTTATCTAAGTCATATTCGTGTTCAGCAACCCCAAGAACACAAGAGTAATCCGCTTGCATCAATTTAGTATCGAAACCCCAGAAGACGACGTGCTTTAGGCACCAGGTACCCCGGAGTCTGTGCTGATGGCGTATTTGTGTTCAGCAGCCCCAAAAACCCATGAGTAATACCCATCTGCATCAATTTAATGCCGAAACTTGTGGAAACTCCAGAAGAAGATTTTCCTTACGCACCAGGTGCTCCGTGGGTCGGATTTGATGACGTATTCACGTTCAGCAGTCCCAAAAACCTGTGAGTAATCGGTTTATATTAATCTAATACTGAAAGCTCTCGAATCTCCATAGCATGACGTGCCTTAGGCACCAGGTACTCCGATGTCTGTTCTGATGGGGTATTCGTGTTCAGCAACTCCAAAAACCTATGAGTAATACGTTTGCATCAATGTAGTACCGAAGACCCACGAAACTCCAGCAGCCCCTTTCATTTACCTTGAAAACCAGATGCTCCGGGAGTCGGTTGGGGTGGCATATTCGTGTTTAGCGACCTCAAAAAATCCTCCAGTAATTCATATGCATCAATTAAATGCCAAAAACCATCGAAACTCTAGAAGATGACGTTGCTTGCAGTTGCCCTGGCCACCACGTCCTCCGGAGGTCCATTCTGATGGCATATTCGTGTTTAGCGATCCCAAAAACCCATGAGTAATCTGTTCATATAAATTTAATGCTGAAAACCCTCGAAACTCTGGAAGATGATGTCAGTTGAAGGTCAAGGTCAAAGTAAAGGTCGCCATTGGATAGCCAGGAAACAATCCTAGACTTCTAGTACTTTTATTTAAACCAAACTTCTACATGTTGCCAGATGACCAGTAACTCAGGGAATTGGAATACCCGGTAAATCTTATAATTTTCCGAGTTTGTGCCTCTATATCTTGAAAATCCTCCATACGATCGAGATGTGCCCATGAGAACTTTTTATCAGGATGCTTCAAAGAGTGTTTTCCCAAAGTATGAACTAAATCCACTGGGACCTAATTTCCATAAGGTTTGTGCGGGGTACTTTCATTTTCTTTGGATAATAATTCCAAAAATACTCGATATACGTAAAAAATGATACAGGACAACATTTTACTTTTTTTGTTAGCAAAGATTTTAATTGTTTTTCTTTCTTATGATAAAAAATAACGAGATAGAACCGTTTAAAGCCTAAGTTTTACTGCAAGAACCCTTTAACCGGTGCCAAAGATAATCTTTTATCTTTGAAAAATTAGGCATTTAAGAGATTATGTTTAATACGCTTTTATAGCCCTTTACATTATCTTTCAAATGGTTTTTGGATTAACCTTAATATCATAAAAATTAACGGAATTATTCTGAAATAAAAACAATACCATTTTTTGTAAAAGTTCTTGGAGCATAAATTTTGAAAAATTTTTGGAGCATAAAGTGTGAAGCTATCAACTATTTAGTACTTTTTAATATTATATTTTTAATACTATTTAATACTATCAGTATTTTTTAGTACTTTGACAAGTATTTAATAAGTATACAGGGTGTTAGTAAATAAGTATGACAAACTTTAAGGGGCAATTCTACATGAAAAAATAATAACAGTTTGCTCTAAATACGTATGTCCGCAAATGCTTCGTTTCCGGGATACGGGGTGTTGAAATTTTTATTTCAAAGTGCCAATTTATTTATTTCTCTAAGACTGATTGAGCTGTGAAAATGAAATTTGGTGGGTTTCAAGAGGTAGTTATTGCGCATTTTTTAACATACAACTACGAATTTTGTATTCATCATTGGAGCGCATACGGGTAATCGTCTGAATTTTTGTAAAGAAAAAAATAGTACGCCACTGAGATATGTCAAATTAAATGGATTTTTAAATTCCCCGTTTAATCCATGATAAAAAACCTTTCTCGTCTTTTTTTCATGTGGTGCACCGTTTTTGTGCAAAAAAAATAAAACATCTTGGCGCGTATTTTTCATTTCGTAATACCACAGTATACATATAGAGGTTCCCTCTTTCCAATACAATAATACCAAACTAGAACAATAACAGAAAATATCACTAATAAGATTTTAACCAGGTGCAAATCTACAAGAAATGTTCAAAATGCCCTTCTTTAGGGGTGACAGAAGAATTTTATATTCATCATTGGCGCGCGTACGGGAAATGGTCTGAATTTTTTTAAAGAAAAAATAGTACGCCACTGAGATATTTTAAATTAAAAATCATTTTTGAATTCCTCGTTCAATTTACTACAAAAAATCTTTCTTACCTTTTTTCATATGAGGCGTCGTTTTTATGCAAAAAAATAAAACATGTTAACGTTTACAAAGTATTTGAAGTAAGTTTATATCCGTATGGAAACTACCTCGAATACTTTATAAGCGTTAAGATGTTCTATTTTTTGTATAAAATCGGCGCCTTATATGAAAAAAGACAAGATATATTTTTTGTCACAAGTTATACAAGGAATTCAAAAATTATTTTTAAAAGGTAAGGTAAAGTTTTCAATCCTAATAGCGACATTAATAATATTGAACAATATTAAAAATATTACTAAAAGATTTTTAAATTGAAAACTTATTGGTCCATTTCCCTGGTGACACCTCCAAGGCTTCTACAATATGCAAGCCAGATGGATGCTGCAGTGAAGACAAAAGGGAAGGAATTCTACACTATGAAATTCACAACCCCCGTCTGGGGGTATACATTTTTATTTTTGAAATTATTTTTAGTTTGATACATCTCAGTGGCGCACTATTTTTTTCTTAAAAAATTCAGACCATTACCCGTACGCGCGCCAATGATGAATATAAAATTCTTTTGTCACCAGTGAAGGAGGTCATTTTGAACATTTGTTGTAGCTTTGCACCTAGTTAAAATCTTATTAGTAATATTGTTCTAGTTTCTGTGTACTATTGTACTATTGTTCTTATTATTTTTCTAGTTTAGTATTATTATATTGAATAGTTGTTATTGATAATGTATTAAGAAATGAAAAATACGTGCCAAGATGTTTTATTTTTTTGCATAAAAACGGTACATCATATGAAAATAAGACGAGAGAAGATTTTTGTCGCAAATTAAACTAGGAATTTAAAAATGATTTTTAGTTTGACATATCTCAGAGGCGTACTATTTTTTTCTTTAAAAAAATTCAGACCATTACCCATAGGCGCACCAATGATAAATACAAAATTCTTAATTGTATGTCAAAAAAGGTGCAATAACTACATCTTAAAACCCAACGAATTTCATTTTCATAGCTCAACCGGTCTTGGAGCAATACATAAACTGGCAGTTTGAAAATAAAATTTCAACACCCCGTATCTCGGAAACGAAGCATTTGCTCACATACGTTTATAGAGCAAACTGTCATTATTTTTTCATGTAGAATTAATTACCCGTTAAAGTTTGTCATACTTATTTACTAACACCCTGTATATTATAGCATGCATCGTTTTCGCACTATTTAAGCTTGAATACTTAGAATTGAGTACTTGCTGAAAAAGATATACATTCAATTACCTATAATTGATTTAATATTAAAGGGTTTTTCGAGTAATGGTTTGCATTAACTTCAATTTTGGTAATAATAGTTTTTTGTAAAAACTTTTTTTAAGTTATTTATGACTTTTTTATTAAACTTTTTTTAAGTTATTTATGAAAAACTGCTTTAAAACGTGTATATTTTTTCACGAAAAATTAAAATCTTTGATCTTAAAATGTGTTTTTCAAAAAGTATTGATTTATTTTAATAACTTGATATAACAAATGTTACTTATAATTTGTCCCTCTATCGATTAATGGGGTTATTTTTAATAAAATCATTTTCACCCACGAGGATGGGTAGCATCCTCCCCTGGCGTAAAAGCGCAATTTGACACCTTGTCACTTTTGGTTCTAAGGTATTCTTTAAACACACCAATTTTTGTGAAAATCAATGGAGGTTCAACGAAATTGGAGGTAATAGCTCATATCCACCTTCAGTGACTGCACTACTTATTTGGATATCTTTTTATAGCTTCTCAATTATCTCAAGTTTTAAAGTTAAGAAAAAAACTTACCTAAATATTTTGTATAAGCATAAGCTTGAACTACAGGTACTTTCTTCCCGGAAGGTTGAGTTATTACGGTTGGGTATGGCCCGTCAATTGTATCTGTATCTGGTTGCGGTCCATTCCAAAGAAAGGTGTTCGTATGCCCACCCACTACCACATCTACTAACGGGACCTTTTCGGCGATTTCCTTGTCCTTTAGGTAGCCAGAATGACCTACTGCTATAATGATTTTAATTCCCTGTTGGTCTAAAAGTTCGGCCTGTTTATTGATTTCTTCAATTTCATCTAAAAATATTGTTTGTTCCGGACTGGATATTTTCTTGGTTTCGGGTGTCAAATATCCTAAAAAATTGTTATATTAATCAGTATTGATGTAGATATAAAAAGTAAAAAATAAAAAGTAAACTAAAAGTAGATTAATATCCCAGTGAGACGGAGTGATTATATGAGTGCTAAGTAAATTAATGTGTTAAATTGTGATATATATTGGAGTGACCGTAAGCACCAGATATACCGGGGGTCGGTTCAGATGGCATATTCGTCTTCAGCTACACCAAAAACTCCCATGTGATCTGTTTGCATGAATTGAGTGCCGAAATCACTCGAAACTCCAGAAGATGACGTGACCCTAGTCACCAGGTGCTCCGAGTGTCGGCAAGTTAGCTGGCTGAAAATACTTGCGGCACTAAACTTGCGATGTGTAAACAAAAAGAAAGTGCTAGCACGTGCACTTTTCTATATGGTTTACACATGGCAAGTTTAGTGGCCGCAAGTACTTTCATCCAGTAAACTTACCAGTGTAAATGAAGCTATAGATAACTATGTACTCGGAAACCGAAACCGTATTTCACCGAAAACAAATGGAAAACCTGTTAAAAGAATCAACACAGTGGATAGCCCACTGGGAAATTAGAAAAACTAAAACACCATGTGCTCTTGTTAGAGTTCAGTAATCAAACATTCTGTTAATTATATCATATCATCACCTCATACAGTACATTGCATATGATATTAAGTTTAGAGTTGTCTTCACAGAACATTATTTTGGACTACATATTACCAACAAAACCAACGAGTGGTAACGAGTGACGAATAATTGTGCTAGTAACCCACTCACACGACATGGCAGAAGTATAAGCAAGTAACAATAATTATTCGCCAAGTACATGAGTCGTTTGAGTCGGGTTATCGTCAAGTTATCGTCAATACAAATTTAGTACTAGATTAGACGTCATTGTTTTTGCGTGTTACTAAGTGGTAGATAAAGTACGCCAAACGACTCCGTAAGTAACAATAATTTTTTGGTTATCAGGGCAAATAATTAAGGTGATACAGTAGCGATCAACAGGTAGCCAAAACGCGTTCCAAGATTGCGGCTGTAATTTTGAATATTTTTTCGAGATATTTGGCACACGTATTCATAATATAATAAAGAATGGCGGTACAGACCCCAGTTTGAAAAATATATTAATATGTGGAAATTACTCTGTAATTAAATACAATATTAAAAAAACGCGCCTGTACCGCCATTAAGAAGAACAAAAAAATACACTTTCTTCAAATAAACTTTTTTATCCGATGCCTAGATTTTGTGTCATTTTGGAACTACTAATGAAATAAAAAATTTTAGTAGTTCCAAAATGACACAAAATCTAGGTAGGCATCGGATAAAAAATTTATTTGAAGAAAGTGTATTTTTTTGTTCTTCTTAATGGCGGTACAGGCTCGTTTTTTTAATATTGTATTTAATTACAGAGTAATTTCCACATATTAATATATTTTTCAAATTGGTCTCTGTACCGCCATTCTTTATTATATTACGAATATGTGTGCCAAATATCTCGAAAAAATATTCAAAATTACAGCCGCAATCTTGGAACACGTTTTGGCTACCTGTTGATCGCTACTGTTTCCTCTTAAGTAAAAATATAGTTTATTATGCTGTAATTATTTATTTTAGGTCTAACGTACTACAAAATTGTAGATAAAAACTAACTAGGAATGAGATAGAGGAAATAGCCAGAACAATAATGGAATAATATAATGATGAACACATGGGTGGTATTGATCCCGATGCGTCCGAAGAATGTATTGAATATAGTGGCAATGATTCCAGTTCAGAGCAGGAAAGTGATAACGGAATATTTCAAGGAGTATGTGATCAGCAAATGAACGCAGAAGTAGAAAAGTGCCTAGATTTAGTCGCCATGAAAATCTGCCAAGCAGGTGGACCCCAAAAAATATTGTGAAAATTCTTCCCAGACCTTTAGTCGATGCGGAAAATTCAAAAGACGAGCTAAGTGCATTTTTTCAATTTTTTATCCAAAGATATGGTAAAAAGTGAGCATCGTACATACAGATTCTTATTAGAATAATTCAAAGAGTAGAGACATGGTCAACTGATGGCGCAGGAATCCAAAACTTTTCAGAATTCGACGACAAAACAAGTCGTGAACAACAGAAGCAGACAGATAAGTTAGCGACAGGGCGAAAAATTCGCAGACAACTGTCGGAAAAATTTCTAACCAGATGAACGCATTCCAATTGACGAAATGTGGACCCAATTTCATATCGTGGTCGTTGTAGTTTGGTACAATATTTGCCTAACAAGCCAACTATTTGCCTAAAATAAAAATCTTGTGAGATTATGATATATTTGATGTCTCATATTTAGAAATTTACAAAGAAAAATATAATCTACCAAGATATTGTACTCGTATTGGTTGAACCCTTCAAACATTCTAAGAGAAATTTGATCATAGATAATTGCTACAGCTCATCGGTTATCCTTTGTCACAAGAGCTTCTTCACCTAACAATGACTTTGGTTGGCAGTTTGATAAAAGTAAATAGAAAAGGAAAACCCATCGGAGTTCCAACCAAACAAAACTAGACCTATACATTCAATTTTTGCTTTAAAGAAACCACGCTTGTATCCCACAGAGGAGAGGAAAAAGAAATAAGGCTGTCCGAGTGTTACTTTCTACGCAGCATTCTGATGATTCTGTAGATGTAGATGAAATGTTATGCAAACCAAACATTATACTTAGTGGCGTAACATACTCCGTCGGGGCCCCCCCGCAGAATTGGAAATAGGGCCCTCTTTAAAAATTACTAAATGCGACGTGTGTAACAAATACCTATATGTGTTACAGCCCAGTAAATCAACGTAAAATATGGCAATACCGTGTAATTTTCAGTGTCACCACCGAAGTGGTCAACTCAAGACTTTTCGAGTTATTTATGAGTAAAAATGTTTATTGTTCAACAAAAAACCACGTTTTTAGGCGATTTTTCGCAAATAGTTCAAAGAGTAATCGATCGAAAAGAATATTGTTAGAAAAATGTATCTAGCTTATAAAAAAATGAAACAAAAATGAAATCTATCGACTCAGTAAGAGAAAACTTGTAGCTCATTAAAAGTTTTTCTTATTCGTCAAATTCCAAATCGAATATTTTAATGTGAAATAACCAAAAAATTAAATACTGTTAGGGGAAACTCATTAGAACTTTTTTAAAGTGTTTAAAAGAAGTTTTAGTTTTTACAAAAGTTACTAGCATCAAAACTAAGCCAGTTACCCTCAAGGCCTCAAAATACAGCTTATCCCATTTTTTGGTAAACAATTGTGAAAATCTCCCCCTATTTAGCACCCCAAATGAAACTAATCATTATCGCCTTACAAATTACTTAACTTTTTTATACGACCTGTAAGTTTCACCGGTTCAAAGTGCTTATTTTTAAAAGGGTTCTAGTTAAAGGGCTTGAACGAGTCACTAATCACGAATATATGCAAAATTTAAACAGCCATGTCTTAACCAATTTTTATTTTACAGAAAAACAAAATAAAGCCAAAATATTTATAAAAGCAAGACCTACCTAGATTTCTTTACTGTTTGAGATTTTTCGTATCACTAATACTTTTTAAGTTATTTTGAAAAAAAAAGGCATTTTCCAAAATAAAAAAAAACTTTTAAATGTTTTCAAAAATAAGAACTTCGAACCGGTCAAACTTACAGATCATATAAACAATAAATATTTAAAGTAAATGGTAAAGCGCTAATGGTAAATTTTATTTGGGGTGCCAAATAGGGGCAGATTTTCACGATTTTTTTTTTACCAAAAAAAGGGCCAACATTATTTTGAGCGTAACTCGTATAGTTTTGGTGCTAGAAACTTTTATAAAAAAATAAAAATAAAGCTTTTTATACATTTAAAAAATGTTTTAAGAGTTTTTCCCGAAAATTGCTTAATTTTTTGGTTATTTCAGGTAGAAATATTCGATTTGGATTTGAACAAATAAGAATAATTTTTCATGAGCTTCAACTGTGCTTTTACTGTGTCGATAGACTTCATGAATGAGTACACCATTTACTGTATTTTGTATCTTATAAGCTACATTTTTGCTACAAATATTTTTTCGATATCTAATATTTAATTCGATAAATACTTATTTTTGAGTTATTTGCGAAAAACCCGTCTGAAAACGTGGTTTTTTTTTGAAAAATAAACATTTTCACTCGCAAATGACTTAGTACAAAAAGTATTAGCATAGATAAAGAAACTCTATAGAAGAACAAAAGTTGCTTATTAGTCAATTTATATATTTCCGGAATTATTTTAAACGTATGTTTTTCACCCCAAGGAGGGGTGTCGCCCCCCGAAGTAAAAGTAACCAGACGGCATAAATCCAATTTTGAAGTGGAGTGTAACTAGAACCTAAATCCAAATTGTCTAGCAGTCTAGCAAATACGTCCGTCGTGACGCTGATAATATCACTCCAAAACTGTCATTTACTGAGCTATTGGTGTATTAATGCATTGTTTATGACGACTTACATTTTTCATCTTTATTGGTATAGAATAAAATAGAACAAAAATTACTAAATGATTACATTAGTATTATTCTATGAGATGAACAACTTTCTTCGTGCACTATCTACTATCAGCGAATATATCTACAATTTTATGAATTCGGATGGCCAACTTCATTTTCAATACTGCACTGCTTAAAAAACGTATGTATTCAAACAATATAACAACATATTTTTACATATATTAGACAACAAGATGGGGCCCTTGATATATTGGGGCCCCCGTAAGCTTCATGCTGCGGGAGTCTCTGTTACGCTTCTGGATAATTGCATCGAAATACTAAACGTAGGTAAGGATTAAAGAGAAAACTCATTTCTAGATTTAGAAATATTGTTCTAAAATTCGGCAAATTGCAATTCTCAAATCTTTCAATAGTCACGTACAAAGCATTAAAGTTTATTGTCGTTAGAAATTTACGTCTATTTAGAAATTTACGTTTAATTTTAAACACACAATGGAAAATAATATAACAATAACAGATTTTTACATAATATCAGATGACAAGATGCGGCCTCTAATCGATTGGGGCCCCCCGCAAGCTTCACGCTGCGGGGGCCTCTGTTACGCCCCTGACTATTTATATACGAACTAGACAGTGACCATTCGCCATAGTTTATTAGCTCATGAACATTGCAGAAATAAATTCCAATATATTTTATTTATCATTACTAATAATTGCGATAATTCCCTAAGTAACAGATATGTTTTTAAAAATTTAGCTTTTCCTTAATGATACCCCATTTGCAACAGAGGGCAAATATTACCAAACTATACTGGAAAAAACTACCCGAAAAAAGGAAGAGGAAGGTGTAGGAAAAAGGAAAGTGCGCCCGACAAAATAGAGTAACCAAAATAAAGTGCCAAAGATGCAGTAAATCAGCATGTAAAGAGCATGCAATCACCACACATATTTGTTTAGAATGCATCACGAAAATCAAACAGAAAGTATTTAAAATTAAATTCCTTTATAATATGTGTTTATTTATTCATACAGGGTGATTGATTAGTGGGGTAAAGCTCCGTAGATCCGTTATAGTAATAGATAGCGATAAAAGTTAATAACAAAAATTGTGCCAACTTTGAGCTTCACATTAAAAAATTAGTTAGAATGTTACAGGGTGTTGGATTACATAGTGGCAGACCAAACTTATGTTTTTGTTTAAGTAGAAGACCCTGTATTTTATTTTATATTCGAATTCTTCTTAACTTCTCCATTACAAAAATATAAAGGTTTGTTATGTTAAACAGCGTATTTACAAAGTTATAACCAATTTTATATGAAAATCGAAAAGTTCAACTCCCTGTATAAATAAAAATAAGTACAACGGCAATGGTTTATTGAGGCCATATTTTTTAGTTATTGTCAAAATTTTCATAAATGATTGATATTGCTAATTTTCTTTATATTGAATACAGGGTGAGTCAAAACGCAAGTCCACTATTTTCTCATTAATTTTAAATATAACACCCTGTATTTTATATCACTATTGAAAAGTACCATTACCGTACTTTAATTTATATACAACATTCCCTATGCCTAAATTTATTAGTTTTCGAGATATTTTCATTTTTCCATGGAACAGTAACGTGGCCACCCAGATTACCAGAATTTAATAAACCGGACCGATTTTTTTGGGGTAACTTTAAGAATGAAGGTTATAAAATGCCTCCAACAACAAGAGATCAGATGAAAAATAGAATACAATCTTCCTTAGTCTCAGCATCCGTATGGCTTGCAAATTATAGAAGCCTCCCAGGTGTAACCAGAGAAGTTTCTCATTGTTTTCAGTCTGGTGGGATGTAGAGTAACATTATGTTGTTTTATATGCCATTAGAGTGAAAACTTAGTCTTTTGCTAGTAGTTGCCGCTAGGGCATCTATGCCCTAGCGGCATAGATGCTCGTGACTAGTTCGTTGCAATCCGTGACTGCACGCCGGGGTTTGTTTTGGTTGGATCAGAGAGAGCAGCATATTATGTGCCTCTTGATGAGAGACTAATAAGTTTCGAAACAGGTAGAGGTACTTGCTACACTCTCTGATTGGACTAGAATATGGTGCGGCTGTATTTTCGTTTTGCAATGAAATTGAAAATGGTTATAAATTTTTGATTTACTTGTTTACTCTGATTGGAGTACGAAGGGAACCATTCTCGTTGGAACTTTACCGCGCTGAGCAGATGGGACGTGAATTATAAATTGTAAAATTCCCTCATCTTTCTTAGTCTCAGCATCCGTATGGCTTGCAAATTGTAGAAGTCTCGGAGGTGTAATCAGAGAAGGTTCTCATTGTTTTCAGTCTGGTGGGATGTAGAGTAACATTATGTTGTTTAATATGTCATCAGAGTGAAAACTTAGTCTTTTGCTAGCACTTGCCCCTAGGGCATCTATGCCATTTCGTTCGTTGCAATCCGTGACTGCACGCCGGGGTTTGTTTTGGTTGGATTAGAGAGAGCAGCATATGTGCCTCCTGATGAGAGACTAATAAGTTTCGAAACCGGTAGAGGTGCTTGCTGCACTCTCTGATTGAACTAGAGTCTGGTGCGGCTGTATTTTCGTTTTGCAACGAAATTGAAAATGGTTAGTCATTTTTGATTTACATGTTTACTCTGAGTGGAGTACGAAGGGAACCATTCTCGTTGGAAGTTTACCGCGCTGAGCAGATGTACGTGAATTATAAATTGTAAAATTCCCTCATCTTCTTTAGTCTCAGCATCCGTATGGCTTGCAAATTGTAGAACCCTCGGAGGTGTAACCAGAGAAGGTTCCCATTGTTTTCAGTGTGGTGGGATGTAGAGTAACATTATGTTGTTTTATATGCCATCAGAGTGAAAACTTAGTCTTTTGCTAGCAGTTGCCGCTAGGGCATCTATGCCATTTCGTTCGTTGCAATTTGTGACTGCACGCCGAGGATTGTTTTGGTTGGATCAGAGAGAGCAGCATATGTGCCTCCTGATGAGAGACTAATAAGTTTCGAAACCGGTAGAGGTGCTTACTGTACTCTCTGATTGGACTAGAATATGGTGCGGCTGTATTTTCGTTTTGCAACGAAATAGAAAATGGTTATTCATTTCTTAGTCTTAGCATCCGTATGGCTTGCAAATTGCGGAAGCCTCGGGGCTGTAACCAGAGCAGGTTCCCAATGTTTTCAGTCTGTTGGGATGTGGAGTAACATTATGTTGTTTTATATGCCATCATAGTGAAAACTTAGTCTTTTGCTATCAGTTGCCGCTAGGGCATCTATGCCATTTCGTTCGTTGCAATCCGTGACTGCACGCCGATATTTGTTTTGGTTGGATGAGAGATCAGCATATGTGCCTCCTGATGAGAGACTAATAAGTTTTGAAACCGGTAGATTTGCTTGCTATACTCTCTGATTGGACTAGAGTCTGGTGCGGCTGTATTTTGTTTTTGCAACGAAATTGAAAATGGTTATTCATTTTTTATTTACATGTTTACTCTGATTGGAGTACGAAGGGAACCATTCTCGTTGGAACTTTACCGCGCTGAGCAGATGGGACGTGAATTATAAATTGTAAAAATCCCTCATCTTCCTTAGTCTCAGCATCCGTATGGCTTGCAAATTGTAGAACCCTCGGAGGTGTAACCAGAGAAGGTTCCCATTGTCTTCAGTCTGGTGGGATTAATTTTGAAATGTGAAGCTCAAAGTTGGCTACAATTTTTGTTGTTAACTTTTATATATTACCGTTGACTGGTAAATATAATATAAATATCCGTATTTATCAATCATCGACGCTATTACTATAACGGATCTACGGAGCTTTACCCCACTAGGCACTCATCAAGCATTCTGTATGTATTTAAGAATTAGGTAGTTTTTTTAGCAAATATTTTTTCTATGTTACTCTAGCTCAGTTAATAAACTACTACACTAAACTACTATACTACTACTATAACAGGTAAACTATTGATACAAAAATTTAATGTGTATTACTCGTCTGCTACTTTAGTATAATATGCGATCTACCTGCCCCTATCTATTATAGTGTGCAAAAAAGACAATTTGGCTCATTCCCATTTGAAATACAGTGGCCTCTCTCTATAACGAACACGGATATTACAAGGTTTCACTTATAGCGAGGTACACTAGATGTCTCATAAAATTCCTATTGAACTATAACACCTCTATAACGAGGTATATTTGGTTATAATGAGGAAAAATGAAATCGAAGAATATGTTTCTTCACCTGTTTTTAGCGCAGTAATGGCAATGGCTATAAATAAAACCCCAACTGCCTGTATATAGAAATGCCCAACATCTGTATTATTATCGAGGCCAGTGCTGTAATAATCTCCACCGCCTGTCATAAACTTCGTTTTGTTCATCTATCGACCGATATTGAATACTATAGGAAATTTACAATTTACCTTGGCGAAGTCTCATTCTTCAGGTCGACCATCCACCTAATAAACTACCTAAGAGGCATCAAAACATTTGAATATTATTGTTGTCTGATATAACGATATCCGCTTATAACGAGGTAATTAGTCAGCCACTTCAGTTCTCGTTGTAGAGGGAGTCTACAGTCTACTGTAGTATAATAGTAATACAATAGTATAAATTGCTATAACAATGTATTACTTTACAAAATTAAAATAATAATTCTTCTAATTTATGTGTTTTATTCCATGGACGTATAAATAAAGATTATTTATTCACTTTGTAAAGATTTTTCTGCTGGCGCTGTATAGGTACCTACCTGAACAATACCATAATCTTTTCAATCTTTTCTCATAGGGTTTGCACACTGTAAACTTTACAAAATAAATAAAACGCAAAAATCAGAAGAATTATCAATTTAATTTTGCAAGTTAATACTTTGTGATATCAATTTATCATTTTATCATTATTATTATTTTATCATTATTTTAATTGGGAATAAGCCACAAAAATTGGCTTATATTTAACTAAAATAGTAAATAGAGATATAACAAAGGATTTATATTTTAAAATTAATAAATAAATAATAATAAATTCTTCTTGTTTATAAACGCGATGCTAGACGGTACAGTATAGTAGCACCCTACTATAGGTACTTATCCAAGCAAATATTTTGTTTCATCTCAAAAATACACACAACCAAATTTATATGGAATCATCTTAAATTTCTTATTATTTCGTGCGAATTTAAAAAAAAAACGAACACACGAAGTCAAACAGAATTTATTTTAAAGCTATTTAATAACAAATACGTAAAAATTAAATAAAACAAAAAAGTATTTAAGTAACACACAAATTGAAACTTGTTGTTTTAAAGTTAATAGAATAAAAAATTTCAATGGAAAACTAATAATGTTTAAATTGTTTTTATTTTTTTTTTTAATTTTTTTTGGTAGTCAGTGTTATCACCTCTAGTCCTATGCAAGCTTCAGTTTGCGTGGGCACGCTCCTAATCAAATTTCAACATTTTGGTGTGGTAGGTTGCTCCATTCTTCAAGAGCAGCTTATACTAGCCTTGCGGTGTCTTGTGGATTATCCCGGCGAGCTCTAATTTTTCTATTAAGCATATCCCACAAATACTCTATAGGGTTAAGCTCGGGTGAGCAAGCAGTCCACTCCAAACAAGGAATACCTTCTGCTTCAATGATGTCTCTAGTCACTCTAATGGTATGTAGAGGTCCATTATCATGCATGAAAATTAAATTCTCTCCTGTTGCATCTCTCCAGAGCCTAACTACAGGTTATCAACATACCTGTGAGCAGTTAAAGTTAATTGGATGAAAATTAAAGGAGTTTTTTTAATAATAATAGTCTCCCGTTTTATACCGCTCACGTGGCTTTGGGAGTATAGCAGGGTAGTCTGCTATATCTAGGGCCTACGGTATACAAGGAAGGTAACAGGGCCAGTGCTACGCTTCAACCGCCTATTATTACCCCTGGTTTTACCCAAGGTACTCATTTTAGTCAGGCTGAGTCGACCTGGGGCCTATAAACATTTTAAAAATGTCTAGTTGTTCTTGCCGGCGGTAGGATTTGAACTCTGGACCACCGGCACGCTAGCCTAGCACACTACCACTCGGCTACGCCGGCCCTCAATTAGTTTTTTTACGGATCACAATTCCTCTCGAGAACATTATACTTTCCAAAAAGACTAAGTTTTCATTCTAATGGCATATAAAATAACATAATGCTATTCTACATCCCACCAGAATGAAAACAATGGGAACCTTCTCTGGTTACACCTCCGTGGCTTCTACAATTTGCAAGCCTTACGGATGCTGAGACTAAGGAAGATGAGGGAATTCTACAATTTACAATTCACGTCCCATCTGCTCAGCGCGGTAAAGTTCCAACGAGAATGGTTCCCTTCATACTCCACACAGAGTAAATGTAAATCAAAAATGAATAACCATTTTCAATTTCGTTGCAAAACGAAAATACAGCCGAACCATATTCTAGTCCAATTAGAGAGTGCTGAACGCATAGCGCTGA
The DNA here is from genome assembly GCF_917563875.1 of Diabrotica virgifera virgifera. Lineage (NCBI taxonomy): Eukaryota > Metazoa > Arthropoda > Insecta > Coleoptera > Chrysomelidae > Diabrotica > Diabrotica virgifera. The sequence continues at coordinate 100,808,226 of NC_065450.1, read as the reverse complement.
GTCTCCAACGAAATGGCATAGATGCCCTAGCGGCAACTGCTACCAAAAAGACTAAGTTTTCACTCTAATGGCATATAAAACAACATAATTTTTCATTCTGGTGGGATGTAGAATAGCATTATGTTGTTTTATATGCCATTAGAATGAAAACTTAGTCTTTTTGGTAGCAGTTGCCGCTAGGGCATCTATGCCATTTCGTTCGTTGCAATCCGGGACTGCACGCTGGGGTTTGTTTTGGTTGGATCGAGGAGAGCAGCGTATGTGCCTCCGGATGAGAGACTAATAAGTTTCGAAACCGGTAGAGGTGTTTGCAGCACTCTCTGATTGGACTAGAATATGGTTCGGCTGTATTTTCGTTTTGCAACGAAATTGAAAATGGTTATTCATTTTTGATTATACTTTCCCTTCCATATTTGTGAACAGATCTGGCAGTTTTCATTCTTGCTTGTCTTCTTCGACCTCTAAGTACACGATTTCGTGGGTCATCTGATTTTACACCAATCCTGAGTTTTTCTGAAAATAGCACATATACAGTCTCCTGCTGTATAATTCTTGACACGAACTCTTCTTCTTATCGTTTCAACTGAAAAAGTTACACCTGTAGCTTCCAAAAGCTGCCTTTGGAGCTGCAGGTGAGAAATAGCTGTTTTTCAGCTGATTGGACAATTAAACGATCGTGGCGAGCCGTTATTACTTTTTGGCGACTTTCCCTTGCTTTATTTTTAAGCTTTCCTAGTTCCTGTTACCTAGCATAGGTTTTGGACAGAACGCCCTGTGTTACGCATAGCTCTACAGCTACGTCCCATTTTACTTTCTCCACAAGACCAATAGCTTTCCCCGTTGTAAGTTCTATAACCCCACATGACGTATATTTTCGTTTTTGGACGCAAAAGTTAGTTTATTTATTTTCGTTCAATTTGCAAGTCAAGCAAATAACCTATACCGTACCGAGTTGTACTATCTGCTTGTCGATTTGTTTATTTTCAATAAAAACCTTTATTCTTCGCAACAATAACAAGTTTTTTCAAAAGAAATAAATATTGCTTTGAAATATATGTTGATTCCATATAAGTTTGGTTGTGTATAATATAATTTTAATATTTTGAGTTGTTACGGTTTAAAACGGGATGTGCGATATTATCACCAATTCATGCCAATTTGAGAGATCTAAACTAAGATGTTTAATGAACGTTTAAAGTCGGAATGGTAGTCACCTATAGGCTCTCCTCGTGAGGTTGATAGCTCATCACCTCAATATAAACCCAAAAATGTGTCCGAATCACTATAGGGTCATTCAAAAAATTTAAGCGACTCAGCAGTTTTTCATGAAAAATATATATTTACCACCTTTACTTTACCCGGATCTTTCGGACACGCTGCAGTTTCTCAACATGACTCTACCTTACCGACAGAGTTTACGAGTAGTGCACGGTAAATTGAAGGTGTAATTACAAAAAAAAAATATGTATGTCTTTGTACTCACTTTATAATGCTCAAAAAATTACGGGATCTGGATTTCAATGCATATTTTTTTATAATTCTCGTATCAAAGTTACGCGTAAAATTAGTCGTCGTATTGATAACAGTTGAGAAATGGCTATTGATTATGTATTTTTAATTTTTATTTAATTCATTAATATTTTTTGTATTTTGACAACGGCATCAGATTTGGACGTCGAAACGTTAATAAAATCATTTTTTTAGTAAAATTGTGGCCTATTTCCCATCAAAACTAGTTAATTACAAAAATGCCACAAGAAAATAGCTTCAAAACAACATTGATTATGTACTTTAGAAAGGAACTACAACGTTAACTGGGTTTTATTTTTTATATGGTCAATGAACCTCTAAATATTAAAAAACCACGAAGTGCTACCATTTAAAGGGAAGCGATTTTGAGAAAGGGGTGAATTAGTCCCTAGGCACAGGGTGCATTAGGGTGAGTTCTATGCACTTTTGGTACAATCACTTCTACATACAGAAAAATTGTTCCAAATTAAATTTACTATCGAAATATCACCTTTTAAAGTCAAAAATATTTTTTTTTGCAAAAACATATTAAAAAAAGCAAAAAAAAATCACGAAAGACAAGAATTTTGTTTTTGCCCCATAAGTTTTTTCCACGGGGATATAGGTATAGGCATTGCTTCACAGAAAAAACTTCTATCCTTCCTTTAAAATTACGTTTAGAAGTCTCTAAGATTTATAGTTTCCGAAATATGATTTTGGGCGTTTGGGCCATTTTCCATGTTATTTCGCAAACATTGTTCTGCAACTTTTTTCTACGTACCTTTAGGTGTGAGTATGCAATGGTACAGTAGGAAGTCAATTACCATTAAAATGTTACCATAAAAATTATTTTGAAATGCAGGCGACCCGAATCTTTCGTTCCATCTTCTCTGTATTATGCCATTCAGGTAGTTTATAACAATGGTTCGAGAATGAAAACGAAGGATTTTGGTCAATTCAGTGACGGGGAATTGGGTATAAATGTTTGGAAAATAAAATTTTATTATAATGTTTTATTACATAATAATATGTGCAATATAAGTATACAATTGTTAAACGATATTCATGAGTTCTTTTTAACAATCGTATTATTAAATGTGATCTCCTAGTAACCGATTTATTTCATTCTTTTTCATGCAAAGGTAGTAGTTTTTCAATTAAAAGAGAATGGTATTGTAACTGGCATTATCCATTACTATGACAGAATTTTGAGGTTTGTTCCATCTGAAAGAAATATTCTTCAATTACGTCTGCAGTAATTTCCTCATGATAATCTTTGGTGGCTCTTGAAGTAAATTCTAATAAACCACCATTTACAAAGCCAGTACCAAATCCAATATGAGTACATAATTATTAGGCTACGACCTATTCCAATAGATGGGTTCAAACCTTCCATAAAAGCCTGTCGTGGATTGATAATATTTTTATCAACATTTTGAAAAAGTGTGTCCTTCGCTAACCAGGTTTCATCTAAATAATAAATTGTTTTCCTTTTATTCGGAATCTTTTAATTGTTCTTAGATATTCCCTTCTCCAACAAACAATATAATCTTTGTCAAGAAGTAAAGCTATTTTGTTAGCTTTTTCCCACGAAAAATTAATTCCTTAAGACACTTCCACAATGTTGTTTGACTAAAAACCGGTAGTTCGCCGTCTTATGTAATACTATTCCAAATCTTGTTTGTGGTAGGTATTTCTTTATGTAAATAAATATAATGAAGAGATAACGTTTTCGTTGTTTTCCTCGTATTAAAAATAATGAACTTAATGAGGTATGCAGTTTTAACGAAGTCATCAATTTCCATTAGTTTTTTTCCGATAGTTTTTTTTGCTCGATCCTTCCTCCAGCATTCCTTTCTTTTAGAAATCGATAAATTGTTGCTTTCCCAACTCTAGTCATTACTGAAGAACAACCAATGATTTCCCGAACAGTAGTGTTTTGTAAACTAATGCATCATGCCCATTCAATATAATAGTCTTAAAATGGCGTGCGGGTGTTACAATTCAATGTTCGCTCCAATGCTCCAGACCATATTTTTCTCCCCTACAGCACTATGATGAGCGATAGAGGCGCTCTTGCCAGCCAAACGCTTTTAATGTTGGAGTCCTGGGTATAAACTCCAACATGGTGTCCTAACCGATCAATGCAGGCTAGCGTGAGGCGCTTTTATCCTGCTTTTCCCTTGTGACATAATATGTCATAATATGACATAATATGACATAATGTGACATAATAATCGCTGATTATAAGTTATACTATGGAATGATTCAAAACCGAAACATGTACATAAACAATGAGAGTAGGAGGCACGAAATATGTTTCCCAAATAAATGTCGGTAGAAAAATAAAAGCTCTACGAGAACCAAAAACAAAATATATGTAAGTATATCTTACCAATTATTCCGATCTTTCTGCCAGCTTTTTCAATAATTATGTATTTTTGAACGTAAGGTGTGATGTTAGGTTCTAGTGATAAGTCCAAGTTGCAAGTAACTGTAGGGAATGTCAACTTCGATAAATATTGTCCAAGTTCTTTCGTTCCTTTGTCGAACTCATGATTTCCAAGACACTGAAAATAAATAAAAATATTCTATAGATTCCTTTAATAATGCTTAACTTAGTACAAAAACTTAGTAGCTATATCGGTTACTATGTAGTAAAATTTAATTTAGTAATAAATAAATTCTCTCAATAATATCTTAATTCTTGACATGTTTGTTATTTCTTCTTGGCAGGTTTTTTCTATTCTCTTCAGTATATCCGTTACTACTCGTCATTTGTTCTTATGTGCCGTTCTTTTAACGTTCTTTATTTTTGTTACCAAACTTTTTAGTTTATGGTTTTTATGTTTATTTTTGTTGCCAAACTTTTTTTTACCTACCTATTGTCTGTCCTTCTTGCTAAGTGTCCGTGAATTTTTCACGCGTTTTATAATAGGTTCAAACTGCAACTCTTTTCTAATTGAAGACCCTGATGCAAGAAGGGGTAAGTAACAATATGTAAATTTTACAGGAGAAGCAAAAAAAGTTTTATTTTTTAATTTAAAATTTATGTTATTCATGAAGTAGGGCCTAACTAATACAACAGGTATAAATGAACCATTCTACAGCCAAACAACAATGCTATTAAGGAAAAAAAAATTGGTGCAATAATAGGATAAGTTTAAGCTTTTTTTGTATTGTAGTTTACAGCAGGTGCAAAAAGGGGATAAGTTACATTAAAACCCATTTTCAGAAGAAATACTTTATTATTAAATGTAAACTACTTATTAATAAAAATGAATATAAAATAAAGCAACGCAAATTTTAACAGAAAGTATATTTCTTATACAAACATGTATCCATTATAAACGTTTTAATAAAATAAAATTAATTAATCAGACTCATCATCGACAGAGCTATGTGTATGTGTATCCGTGACATCTGAATCAACTTCTATCTCTTCTAATGTCTCGAGTAATCTGCGAAACCTGTATCAAACTTGACAAATAAGAGTCTTGTTTTTCTTGACTTGAAAGAGTATTAAAAACCAATATTATTTCCTGCTTTTCGGTTTCTGAAAGTTTTTCTATGCATTTCTTACTACACTTGCAATCATCGCCTTGTTTCCTTTCTGGTACCACTTTTCCCGTTGTCGTAGATTTATAAGCTTCACCTCTAGCTCTTTTTATTTTCTGCACATTTCTTTTCCAGCTCTTGGGATTTCTTGTTTTCTTTCGTCCATGTTTATTATTTGCAGCGTCTTTATCAGCGGACTCCTTCTCTTCATATAAATTATTTTCAGATGCACCAGAATCATTCGAAGGCAGAAACTGCCTGAACTTTGAAATGGTTCATCCTCACTATTTGAACTCATAATAATATCCTATGATATAGTAATAATAAAAAAATCCTCGATATTTTACTAAACCGTACCTCTCGCACTATGTTAACTCTCCAACAGTTTCTCGGTTACTACGTGACTTAAAGGGGTGATACACACGCGAGTAAGTACGCGAACTTATGGCTCGCGACCTTTTTCGCGCGTGTATCACCGCAAGTACGCGTACTTTAAGTCCGCCGAGTAAGTACGCCGTCGATCCAACAAGTTTGAAATCTTACTCGTAACCCGTACGTGTATCACTTCCACGAGCCACGAGCCTCGAGCCATCATGTTATTGCGTTTAAAGTTACATTTATATTTTCACTAATTAAGCAAATTGCCTAGAAATAATTCAATCGTTTATTGTTGAAAGGAGACAAGTTACATTTTATAAGTTTTGAGAAAACCGTAAAACACTATTTTAAGCTATACTAAATTATTTTGATTATTTGTTTTTGAGTAAACCTAATTATTTATAGGCTGTTTTATCCTCCTGATGAAAATATTACCATCTTATCTATGATATTTTGTTTGTTTATGCCTACCTTGTATTAAATTAAAATAGATCCAAAACAAGTGCTATACTTCACATCATGATTTTGACAGCTTACTACACTTACAAAAAAAATTATTCTTCTATTTAACAAAACCTGATCAAAAAATAATCAAACTCTACTAAAAAACATAAGATTTCAGCAAAATTAGGTACACAGAAAATAAAAAATTTAACCACGAGGACAGTTTCTAAATTTTTTGCTACCGACGGTGACCGCGTTCTTTAAAACCGCGTACTTTAAGTCTGCCGTGTATCACCGACGGCGAGCCGAGTAAGTCCGCGATCTTTAAACCCGCGTACTTAAAGATTGCGTGTGTATCACGCGCTTTAGATCGCGTTCGTGGCTCATGCAGATACCGGTACCTTACCCAATCGCGTCAAGCCACCGCGCACCGGTGCAGTAGTGGGACAGAATAACACACATAAAAATTAATTCAAAATTTGGTGCAAGAACGGAATAAGTTACACATTTCTTATACCGTTCTTGCACCAGACCATACTAGGGGATAAGTAGTTTTCTCTTATAATTTCAGTATCTATTACCTGTACATCTCCTATATTTGCGCCAGGCAAGAACAGTTACTTTTCAACCTAAATAAGCACCTACCTTGCTTTGGTAGAATTTGGTACTTATCCCCTTCTTGCACCAGGGTCTTCAATTGCGGATACGGTTTTTTCGAGTCAAATCTCTTAAGGACCTCACATCTATCAACTTAAAAAAGTCCTACGATATGGTACCCTTAAATAAACTTTTTGAAATGCTAGACGAGAGTGACCTCAGTGGAGTCTAAACATAAATATATCACTCTTTTAATGGTAGGGGAGCCCAAGCGGGAATTTTTGCAGTTACTCGACCGCGTCAGATTATCATATGGGGAGAAACCTGGTACCCTGCAGATGTACCTCTAGCATATATTGGCTCTTAACACAGGGAAGTTCGTTAAGGGGGGCCCGGAAAAAAATCTTTCCTTAAAAATACTCGAAATTGTCAGATTAGGATAAGGTAAGTTAAGTACATGCAAAAGAGTGTATACATATTTCAAAAATCTATTTAAAAAAAGTTTCACAAAAAAGCGAATATTTCGCGAAATGAAGGTCAGATCGAAAAACTAAAAAATACGTCTTCAATATTTTTCAAAAATCTATCGAATGGTACTAAACAGGACCCCCACGAAGAGAGGTGGGAGGTAAATTTAAAATTTTAAATACAAAAACCCACGATATTTCGCAAAATGAACATCAGATCGAAAAACTGCAAAATACACTTTTAAAATGTTTTTGAAAAATCTATCGAATGGTACCAAAAACGACCTCCCACGGAGGTGGGGTGGGGGGTTACTTTAAAATCTTAAATAGTGCCCTCAAATTTTTATTGCAGATTTCGATTCTTTGCGTAAAAATAAGCAACTTTTAGTCGAGACATTTTTTCCAATTATGGATAGATGGCGCTATAATCGGAAAAAACGATTGTTGGAAATGGAAAATTAAATTAAAAAATGGAAAGTCCCCACTAAAATGTAAAATTTTACTTAACTTTTTTTTGATTTAAGAACCTAGTAATCAAAACCCAATAGGTCCCCATAACGCTCGAGTGACTGCAAATTTAGCATACTTTGCTCCCCTATCATAAAATTAATAAAGGTTTAAAATAAGGTTGTTGCCTATCTTAAGTTGTATATTCATAGAGCCCTACATAATAGGGAACTTGCATAAAATTTTAAATTCGAAAAAATGCTATAAATCACAATAGAACATAATTCAAATATATGTATATCAAAGAAAAAAGTTGTTTTTGTCTTTCGTTTGGCCCCTAAAGACGATAAAAATCGAGAAAAAATTCAAATTATAGCAGCCAGCCAAAAATGCGACCTCATTGTTCGTGACATCGTATTATTGTAATGTTTGAAGCCCGCGCCATTAATGCATTACGTTTGGTATTCGTTTACTTGTAGTAATCATTTTATGATGTAAAACATTTTATTTCAGTTTTATAAATCTTTAAGTTGCTGTAAACTGCATAATATATTATTATTTCATAATATTTGAGTGCTTTTGTTAAGAATTTTTTTTAAATTACCGAAGAGGTTTTTCTAAAGGGCAGTATGATAAAATATCCATTATGAACATAAATCTTTATTATTATGATTAGTTTATTTTAATTTTGTAGTAAAAACAGTTCCAGAAAAATACTGTACGAATATAGGTAAATATTCAATTATATCTATGTAGTTTCTTTGTTCTGTTCATTTACTCTTTAATTTTTCATAAATAGTTTTTGTGCTAGCTGGCTTCAGTGTGTAATAAATTTTAAATACTTAGTATACTCTTCATCTTCAAGGTAAATTTAGGCTTATTTAGTGATTGATAATAGCAGAGTGCTCTTTGAATATTATAATCAACTTGTTACAGCCGTGTAGTTCTACTCGTTTCGTCACGAGCAGCAGCCATGTTTTAAAGGTATAACAAAATTCCTAAATCCGTCCCCTTTGACGTCCACTGGTGTCAACCGATGATGGGGATAGTTCTAGTGTTGAAGATGCACCATGTGCCATTTGTGGAAATCGTTTTAGACAAGAAAATTGAAGAGAAACATGGATCAGGTGTTCGGAATGCTGTAAGTGGTGTCATGAACTAGAACCCTTGGATTGACATGAAATTTGGTATACGTATAGCTTACATGTCAAAGAAAAAAAGTGATATTGTGCCGATGTATGCTTTTGCCCTGGGGGTGACTTTCACCCCCTCTTAGGGGAGAAAAAATATATGTCCAAAATAAGTCTGGAAATGGGTAAACTGACTAATTTTAAGTAACTTTTGTTCTATAGAGCTTTTTCGCCAAGTCAACACTTTTCGAGTTATTTGCGAGTGAATATGTTCATTTTTCAACAAAATAACCACATTTTTAGATGGTTTTTCGCAAATAACTCAAAAAGTAAGTATTTTGTCGAAAAAAACGTTCTTAGCAAAATTATAGCTTATAAAAAAGTAAAAAAAAATGGTGTACGCGTTAGGTCTCTGGATGTCGTAGAACCAGAGTTATAGCCAATGAAAAATATATTCATATTCACCAAATTTCAAATAGAATATTTCGACGTGAAATATCCAAAAAATTAAGCACTTTTTGGGGAAAACCCAAAAGCTTTATTTCTGTTTTTACAAAAAGTTTCTAGCATTAAATTTAAGCAAGTTGCGCTCAAAATAAAGTTGGTCCCTTTTGTTTTTGCAAAAAAAATCAGGAAGACCACCCCCTAATTAGCAACTTAAATTAAATTAACCGTTACCGCTCCACAAATTATTTTACTTATGTTGTGTTTATATGATCTGTAAGTTTCATCGATTCAAAGTGCTTATTTTTGAAAAAATTTGGTTTCAAAGTAAAATTTTTAAAAATTGAAATTTTGAAAAATATGCTTTTTTTTCAAAATAACTTAAAAATTGTTAGAGATACCAAAAATCTCGAAAAACAAAAAAAAGTCAGATTTGCTTTTCTGAATATCATGTATTTTTTTGTTTTTCTGTTAGACAAAAATTGATTTAGATTTTGTGTTTCTAAATTTGCATACATTCGTGATCAGTGACTCGTTCAACCCCTTTTAACTACAGCCCTTTCAATAATAAGAACTTTGAACCGATGAAACTTACAGATCATATAAACAATATATACACGAGTCAAGAAACTTGTGAAGTCGTAACGATTAAGTTCATTTAAGATATTAACTAGGGGGTGATGATCATGTATATATTTTTTAATTGTAAGAAGTACACACACCAGTCGGACATTCTTACAAAAAATTTAAGAAGTTTAAATGTTTACGGTCCCTATAATGTTATGTATCTTTTGGCACTGAGTGATAAACGTATTTTTGATTTTATTTTGTTTTTCCTATATGACTGTAAAATTAAGTTATAGAATGACTAGATTAGGCTTGTAACCTTAAATGTCTTTCCTTTTGATTGCCTACATGCCTGCCTTACCGTATGGGGTGGGTATATAGGTAATCAATAATTTTAAGAAAAAAGAAAAACCCTTGAATGAGAAAAGTGTGACCCTGGTCCTTATCCCAAAATTTTTATTAAGATTAATTTAGCAAAAATTCACTTTGAAAATAAAATATTTATTATATCTATTCTTAACAAAAAGGTCGGTCACACTTAGATAACCTTAAATTAGATTAATAATTAGATAGTTTAGATAAGATATATTATGTTTATGTATGTACTATTTACTTTGTTTCTGGCCGCATGGTCTAATCCTAAAGCCAATAATAAAAAAAAATGCTTTTTCGAAAAAGATCTTAATAAATCCTTACCGGACGAGAGTACATTGAGAAAACATACTGTGGAAAAATGTTATGTGGAATGTATTTCAAAAATTAAGCGGGAGTTAGAGGGCAATTTTTTGTATATTATCGTGGATGACACGACAGATGTATGCGGCAGGTATATAGCTAATTTAATGATTGGAATTTTGAACGAAAACTTTGCGAGAAAACCTTATTTAGTTGCCGTTAAAGAATTGGAAAAAACAAACAATTTAACAATAAGTCGATTTATACAAGATAGTTTAACAAACCTCTTTTTACCCAACCCTATACCAGTGAATAAAATAGTTTTAATGCTTTCAGATGCTGCGGCATATATGTTAAAAGCTGCTGTTAATTAAAAGATTTTTTATCCTAATTTAATTCATTGCACTTGTGTAGCCCACGGGGTAAATAGAATTGCTGAAGAAATAAGAAATCTGTTTCCGTTGGTAAATAATTTTAAAAATTTTATGAAAAAAGTTTTTGTAAAGGCTCCGTTGAGGGTGCAAATATATAAAGAAAGACTTCCCGGTGTCCCTTTGCCACCTAAACCAGTAATTACAAGGTGGGGAACCTGGCTCGAAGCAGTTTTTTTACTTTGAACACTGCAATGAAATAGAATTAGTTATGTCAGAATTTGATGATGATATTTCCGAAGCCATTCGAGAAGCAAAAAAAAATATTAAAAAATCCCACATTGAAACAGAAACTCGCTTATATCGATGACAATTATAAATTAATAGTTACCACAATTACCTTATTAGAAAAACAAGAGATAAATTTATGTGAGTCAGTAAAATTAATAGATAATTTAAAGACGAAAATTAAATCGGCACCTGGAAGTAACGGTCAATTAATTTAAAAAAAAATGAAACATATTTTCGACAAGAATGAAGGTTTTTCGTTTTTATCTAATGTTGCTAAAGTTTTGAATGGGACATTTTCCGAGGAATTACCAATTATGCCAGATTTATTATCCGCTCTGAAATATGCTCCAATTACATCTGTCGATGTCGAACCTTCGTTTTCAATGTACAAATTAATTTTAAGTGATTGAAGACATAGTTTTAAGACCGAAAATATTGAAAAAAATTTAGTTGTTTCTATTAATGATAAAATTTTAAGTGGTTACAATGTTTAATTATTAATTAACAGTTATTTAGTTACTAGTTTATTTATACCAATGTTATGATTATGATGTGTAAATATACCTGCCTTAAGTTAATATTACGTTAATTCACTTTGTACAATAAATAATAAGTTATATTCCTTTATTGCCTATATTTTGCCTAAATGTTAATATTCCTGAGTTTTTTAATAAAAATCTTTGCCTATATAGGCGCCTTTTTCTTCAATTTTGTTGCCTATAAATCCGAGCTTTACTAATAACATAAAAGAAACGTGGAAAGAAATAAAAGGCCACATTTCGATAGCAGCAGAAAAAGTAATAGGATACAAAGAAATAAAAAGGCAAAAAGAATGGTATGACGAAAACAGCAACCAGGGAAAAAAACTTAGCTCGAAAGAAATGGCTGAAGACAGGTAGAGAAGAAGATCTGGAAGAGTATAGAAGAAAAAAGAAAGACTCAGACAAATGCTGTACAAATAAAAAAAAAGATATAGACTGATAAGTTATAGAAGAGTTGGAAGTAAATAGCAAGAATAATGTAAAGCTTTACAAATATATAAAATCACAAAACAAGAAGAAACCCACAGTTAAGATTGATGCCAAAATATGGGAGAAATACTACGAAGAGTTATTTAAGGCGCAACTTTTTCTGCAAAACAAAATGTTTTATAGTGCTTATTTATAATGCAAATAATTTTTTTTGGAAATTTGTTTTTCAATTTTGATTTACAAATATTTAAATAAATTAAGGGTCAATTTAATTTAGTAAGTCTTATATAAAAGATTGTTTTTTCAGCTTTGCAGAAAAAAAATTGGAAAAACCTTAATAAAACATTAATTACCGCAGCAGCTAATAAAGTAAATTTTGTGCAAAGATTACCCATTTTTCATTATTTAAACAATGGTCCCCTCATATGAATCATATACTTTCTTAAAAATATCTTTTGTTTGGACCTAAACTTTGATAAATAATGTATTCCAACCTGTACGGACTACATTTTGATTTTATTTTATTTTATTGGGATAAGTACGAAAATTGTACTCACAGTAATATCTGTGTTTTTTTGGTGATATTGAATGTAAGCCCTGCTGAGCTCTAGGTGGAAAGACGGACACTACATGGTGACCCTGCAACACTACATGACAGTCACTGCCTTGAAACCCTAAATTTCGAACAAAACAGGAAGATCCACGGACGCATCGTTGGATAGTTGGATCCAACCCGTAGGAACAAAAGTGAATAGACCACGACAAAGTATTTATGTGAGTAATTTTTGTTTTATCTTATTATATCGTTATTATATCTATCGTATTATAGTATACAGTTTAACAGATACGAATTATTATTATTTTTTGATTGAATAGAACATAAATATAATTAATTTGATAAATGTGACTGCACATACAGTGTTTATATAACCTACATAATAGTCTAACTAAATTCTTTAATGATATTTGATAAAGATATAATGCGCTGAGTAATCAAGGTAGATAATTTTGTAATGAGTACAATATATCTAACAAGTATAACTATTTTCTTAAGATGAAGACAAAACATACTAGATATTTTTTTACATTTTTTACCAAAAATGACTCCATTGTACTTTATTGATATTCTGGGCTAATTAGCAAAATACAAGAAAAAGTTATTTACCAGCAATTTTATTGCTGAAATTGAATCTTATGATTGTATATATCAATAATATAGGTATGTAAAGTCCGCAGATAGTGTGCTACTTTTTTATAAACAAAATGGCGCCCGAAAATCGTGTTTTTTTCTTCAATTTTTGCTCTATAACTCCAAAGATTTTAATTTACACCAAAAATACTCAAATAAAAATTCACCGTAATTAAATTATGCATAGAGACGTGTTTTTCCCGATTTACTTCGACGAAAATTTTCCCCGGAAAATGCGGGTCTTTCCAACAAAATCTTTAATTTTTAACTAAAATTTTAGATAAGTAATTATCGTTTATCAATAATTACTCATCAATAATTACATTGATTATACAATTACATTAATTACATTACAATTGATTACATCAATAATCAGTAATTATTGTTTATAAATAATTAAATACCTTGGTAATATAAAAGCTCTTTTCGTATAGATTATAATTACAGAAGCTGATGGAAATTGAATGAACAGTTTTGGAACAATTGAATTGTAAATCAAAATTTACGGTCGCTATAATAACCACAATAATTATGAAACATCAGAATAACTATAATTTTTGTATAAAAAGACACTGTACCTATCTAATATACTTTACAGAATTGAAATTGGACTATTTAAGCGGCCTCAGTAATATTTTAAAATTATAAACAATTTTTTGGCTTATAAACAAATAGAATATCTCGGGAAATATTAAATTAAATTAAATCACAAAAACGGTATTGGAAAAAAAGAGGCAGGATGCTTCTTTTAAAAGGAAAAACGTTTAATTGTGATGAGTGGTTCCTGAGATATAACCGGTCAAAGTTGACCGGCATTTACGGCAAAGATATAAACAATAGGATCATAATTTTCAAACCATCACCTTCTTATTTGGGTCCTCTTTCTCCACACCAATTTAAAATACTCATAAGATATATTAATATAATAAAAACTATCGATATTACGAGTGAAAATTGCCAAAAATAGCAAAATTCCAATCAAAAATTAGGTTGGAGAAAATGTAATCTCAAAGTTCAAAATCGGTATACGTTAAAAAAATGCATTTTCTCGGCTTCCCATGGAGCAATTTTCTTCATTCTTTTTTTGTTCTCAAGTAGCTCGAGTAGAGCCATCTAACTAACGCATTATTAAATGTCAAACTGACTTTTGTTTTGTTATCATAGATTAATTTATTTATAAGAAAAGAAAACTACATATTTTTTCCAGTTGTATACTTTTTTTAGATAAACTTACTACAAGTGTCCCTTTTAACGTTAAAAACACAAATATTCTCATTTGAAAGCTGCATAATTATTTAAACAATCTTTATTTAAACAAATTTAAAATTTTTGTTATAATAAATAAATTCATTTATTATAACAAAATAACAGCAACTTTGACATTTAATAATACATTATTTAGATGGCTCTACTCGAGTTACTTGGGAACAAAAAAAGAATGAACAAAATTGCTCCATGGGAAGCCGAGAAAATGCATTTTTTTAACGTATACCGATTTTAAACTTTGAGATTACATTTTCTCCAACTTAATTTTTCATTGGAATTTTGCTAGTTTTGGCAATTTTCGCTCGTAATATCGATAGTCTTTATTATAATAATATATAAAAAAAAAACCTATACAGAAGTAAAAACTTCAAATTGTATTTTGGTATAAAATCGTTTTATTTAAAAAACTATCTAAAAGTCGTCCACATGGATTGCAAAACGTTTTCGTTCTGAACAGAACATCTTCAGTGCATTCCGCAAAGTAGTTGTAACTAGCACACCAATGAAGGTGGTAACCTCATAATATATGACTTACATTATAGATTTTAATAAAATATTGTGACTACTAGTCGATGTTAATAGATTGAAGTATGTGTGTGTGTACTTTAATCTATTAACATCGACTAGTAGTCACAATATTTTATTAAAATCTATAATGTAAGCCATATATTATGAGGTTACCACCTTCATTGGTGTGCTAGTTACAACTACTTTGCGGAATGCACTGAAGATGTTCTGTTCAGAACGAAAACGTTTTGCAATCCATGTGGATGACTTTTAGATAGTTTTTTAAATAAAACGATTTTATACCAAAATACAATTTGAAGTTTTTACTTCTGTATAGGTTTTTTTAAACTATGGTATACAGCCAACTATTGGGATTTTCCCATTGATTTTATAATAATATATCTTATGAGTATTTTAAAGATATGAAAATTGGAGTGGAGGAAGAGGACCGAAATACAAAGGTGATGATTTGACAATTATGATCCTATTGTTTATATCTTTGTCGTAAATGCCGGTCTACTTTGACAAGGCTGTATCTCAGGAACCACTCATCATAATTAAACGTTTTTTCTTTTAAAGAAGCGTCCTGCTGCTTTTTTTCCAATACCGTTTTTGTGATTTAATTTAATTTAATATTTCCCGAGATATTCTATTTGTTTATAAGCCAAAAAATTGTTTATAATTTTAAAATATTCCTGAGACCGCTTATATAGTCCAATTTTAATTCCGTAAAGTACATTAGATAGGTATACTGTCTTTTTATACAAAAATTGTAGTTATTCTTATGTATTATAATTATTGTGGCTATTATAGTGACCGTAAATTTTTAATTAACAATTTTATTGTTGCTAAACTATTTATTCACTTTCCATCGGCTTCTGGAATTATAATCTATACGAAAAGAGCTTTTATATTACCAAGTTATTTAATTATTGATAGACAATTACTTTTTTAAAATTTTAGTTGAAAATTAAAGATTTTGTTGGAAAGACCCGCATTTTCCGGGGAAAATTTTCGTCGAAGTAAATCAGGAAAAACACGTCTCTATGCATAATTTAATTACAGTGAATTTTTATTTGGATGTTTTCGGTTAAAGTTAAAATCTTTGGAGTTATAGAGCAAAAATTGAAAAAACACGATTTTCGGGCGCCATTTTGTTTATAAAAAAAGTAGCACACTATCTGCGGACTTTGCATACCTATATTATTAATATATACAATCATAAGACTCGATTCCAGCAATAACATTGCTGGTAAATAACTTTTCCCAAAAATGGCCTATTGTCCGATAATCTGCCCAGACTATGAGTGATTGAGTACTGTTAGTTGTTCTGAAGCTATCTCCTTGTGGCATTTTTATAATGAACTATTTTAAATGGGAAATAAGCCACAATTTTACCAAAAAAATTAATTTATTTATTTAAATAAATTCATTTTTTATTTAAATTATTTATTTATTTAAATAAATTCATTTTTTATTTAAATTATTTATTTATTTAAATAAATTCATTTTTTTGGTAAAATTGTGGCTTATTTTCCATTTAAAATAGTTCATGATTGAGTACTGTTGTGTAATGCACATTATCTCAATTTTTCGTATCTCTTAAGATAAACGAGTAATTGGACTTCCTCGCACTAATTTCCCACCCTTTATGAAGTTAGCGAAACACCTAATATGTATTAAAAAAAATAATAAAGCGACCAAATTCATTTTTCCACAACTAATTAGCGGCAAATAAGCCGTAAATTCAGAACCAACTCGATTTGAATTTGAGACATTATTCGCTATTGTGATTCGCTTTGTTCATAGAGTATGAAGTTAGCTTTCGAAGTTAGCCTCGAAAAAAATAAAAAAGCGACAAAATTAATTTTTCCACAACTAATTAGCGGCAAAAAGCGGCAAATTCCTATTATTCTTGCCGTATTATTTGCGAGAAGTGATTCGCTAAGTTTATGTAAATGGTGTGTAATATTTTGAAGTGTAATGTTTAAAAAATTCGCTCTCACAGCAATAAAAATCATCTTGACGCTCTATGAGAACTATCTCGCCTTAGTGCACATCCCTTTCGCTCTCTACATATTAAACGTATATACTTGACATAGCAAAGTGTTGTTTAAACTCAGTTTTTAAGAAACATTGTAATGCAAGTGTTTATAAAATGAACTGTGCTGAAATAAAACAAAACAAAGTAAGTTATCAACCGAAGTAGCAAAGAAAACGACAAAAAATATCGTTCCCATACCACCAGATTGACAACAGGTGGAATACTTTCTTTGGTTACAACCTCCCGAGATTTTCAAAAATTATAAATCATACAGGATGCCGAGGAAATTAAGATGAGATAATTTTAAATAATTCACAACCCATCTGCTCAGCGTGGTAAAAGTTCCAACAAGAAAGATTCCTTCCTTTATAATTTTTGAAAATCTCGGGAGGTTGTAACCAAAGAAAGTATTTCACCTGTTGTCAATCTGGTGGTATGGGAACGATATTTATTGTCGTTTTCTTTGCTACTTCGACTGATACCTTACTTTGTTTTTCGGTAGATGGCTCTAGTCTAGTACATCCGTGACATTTCGTTCTTTGCAATTCGGAAGGGCCCAAAGTGTGATTACTGGGGAAATCGGAGAGAAGAGGATATGGGACTACTGATGAGGAGGAAAAAACCTCCGAAACTGGTATAGACTCTTCCTACACTCTCCGATTTAACCAGAGTATTATGCAGCTGCTGTATTTTTGTGTTGCAAAGAAATTGAAAATGTTTATACATTTTAATTCATATACTCTTTTGTTGAGTACTAAGGAATCTTTCTTGTTGGAACTGTTACCACGCTGAACAGATGGGTTGTGAATTATTTAAAATTCTCTCATCTTAATTTCCTCGGCATCCTGTATGATTTATAATTGTTGAAAATCTCGGGAGGTTGTAACCAAAGAAAGTATTCCACCTGTTATCAATCTGGTGGTATGGGAACGATATTTATTGTCGTGTTCTGTGCTACTTCGATAACTTACTGTGTTTTTTCGGTAGATGGCTCTAGTACATCGTGACATTTCGTTCTTTGCAATTCGGAAGGGCCCAAAGTGTGATGTCTGGGGAAATCGGAAAGAAGAGGATATGGATATATGCAAAAACCTCCGAAACCGGTATAGACTCTTCCTGTACTCTCCGATTTAACCAGGGTATTATGCAGCTGCTGCATTTTCGTGTTGCAAAGAAATTGAAAAGGTTTATTCATTTTAAAATAAAACACTTCACATTGGCGTTATTCCATATAAAATAAAACACTTCACAATAAAACATTAATTAATTGGCGTCTTTTATAATCAACCAAAACAAAGAAGTTTTTGTTCTCGTCGTATGTTGGAGAAAAGGATATCCACAACACTTTAAATAGTAGAACTTCGATTTTATGTGCGCGAGTTATCCGGGTTATAATTTCCCATTATTCAAATTTAATTTTTGAAGTTTTATCGAAATTTCTTCACCGTACAGTTCACCAAGAATAGCTGAAAGTCTGAAATTCTAACTGCCTGCGCGAACAATGAAGTGAGAACGCACTCGGAATGAAAAAGATAGCCTGTACGCGCGGGTGAACTTTAAAATATAGGTACAATCGGAGACACAAATATATAAACGTAAAGTTTGAATAGTTTATAATAGGTCCCGTACACAATTATTATTACTGTCATTACTTTTCTTCAGTATATTTGTAGTATTTTTTTACAAAGTGAGATGTAATAAAATAGATCCAACAAAAACCGCTTGTGTTGCTATAAATTATGGCATTATAAACCAAAAATTATATTTTTATATTGACTATTTATATTTTATATTACCATTATATTGACCAAAAGGTTTCGGAGAAAAAGGGCGTAAGCAGTAGGGTAATAAAGTAGTAATAAAATCGTCTATTGCAATACTAAATAGAAATTAGATGTTCGGTCCCGGTGAAGCATAAATATGGTGTCTTTGTAAATACCAGTACTTTTTGTTAAAAGAGATATTTATAACCTTTCTCTTTCTCGTATCCATTTCCATAGCATTTGTCGTCATCGTTTTATTCAGTCCACACAAACTTTTCACTAATTTAAAATCAAAACTGACATTTTTTTCAGCGACATATTGCTTCATAGAAGCCCATACTAACTCTATAGGATTCAAATCCGGATAATATCTTGGGTAACCGTAAAACTGAATGTCCTTTATCCTCGAGTATTTTGTCAATTTCATAGGTTTTAAACAGAGGTTTGTGTAATTTTATAATGTCGTATAATTCAAATTTCAACATGTCATCTGTAAAGGAAATATTTCGCGTTGTCAGCCACTGCTGCATTTCTGCTTTCCTGGAAGATATAGTTGGACATTTCTCAGTTTGTACGTTGTGATACGGTGCATTATCAATCACTAAAACGCTGTTAGGGGGCAAATTTGGTATCAGTTTATCCTGAAGCCACTTTTTGTAATTGTCGTAGTTCATTGCATCATGATAATCTCCTGTTTTTCTAGTAGCTTTGTAGCGCAGATAAGAGTTTTTAATAAAACCACTTTCACCTCCAGCATGCACTATCACAAGCATCTGTCCTTTAGATACTGGTTTTTGTATGCCCTTGTTTGAACTATCAGATCAGCTCTTTTGGTAGGTATGAGATGAATGGACGTATGTTTCATCCATGTATATAATTGGGCGATTTACGTTCCTGTAACGTTTCATACTACGTAAGAAATTCAGTCCAAGATGTTGAATATTGGGCTTTTTCATTAATAATTTTCTATTAGTTCTGGTTTTTCGCCAACGAAATCCCATCTTTCTAATTACTGTTCGTAGGCTTTCTATGGAACCTGAGTAGTTGTACTCCACTGCAAATGTTCTGTGTATGCGTTTCACAGTTGGGACTTGTTTTTGTGTTATACAAAAATCCATTATATAACGTCGAAGACGCCCTATATCAAAATCGTCCAAGCACGTTTTTGAAGCGCTTTTTTTTTTCTCTTTTTGTTTGGAGTTACAAATGAGGAATATTCGCCATCTTCAATTAATTGCATTTCCCGAGCAATTTTTTGAACGCTGCTTAAACTAACACCTGTTGCCAATACCACACGTTCCTGCACTTTTTTCAAATCTCTACACGGTTCATTGTTTTTCGCTTCATTTATCATAAAATGAATCACGTTTGCTATCACTTCCCGTGTCTGATTATTTAAAACTTTTCCCTTCAGATTCGATTTAAACAAAATTTGCAAATTTTAAATTGATTCTCCTTTGCGGTTCGTACTTACAAAAAATATTTCGCAGACTGTACCGACTTGTTCACATTACAAACGGTAGATATTAAGTGAACGCTCAGTGCGAGATCCGTCGAATGACGAATGCGCATCATGGGCGTGGTTATTTTCAGACTTTCAGCTATTCTTGGTGAACTGTAAATTACCCGACAGAAACTATACACGTCGTGAGGGAGACGCATAAAGGTCGATTCTCACTATACCTTCCGTTTACTTTCCATATCCGTGGCATTCCGTTTCTATAAAATATTATTAAATACAAATCATATATCTAACAATAAAACACTAAAAACGTTTGTTTTCTCTACTTCCACAAAATTTATTACAACTAAGTGACTACAGCTGTTTCAGCAGAGTGCCTTTCTCAAGTGATTTAGTTTACAATGGTTTGCCTATTTAAAGTCTTTAACTGAAGAGGTTGAGGAGTGGGGAGCTGTTTGTCTCTAGTTGGTCATTCAAAATTATATCTGTATTTTTCAATTTATTAATTTCCATAGATTCTAATAAAGATAGCTTAAGGCCTTTATTTTGAATATGCAGAATTTGAAACTGTTCATTAAAAGAATGATTATGATCTAGAAGGTGAAGTGCGTATGTAGAAGTGTCTGTTTTTCTATTGTTGAAAGCCCTTTTGTGTTCTGCTATCCGTTTGTCAAAAGTTCTGCCAATTTGACCGATGTAAGTTTTCGGACAGTCACCACAAGTTAGTTTGTAAACACCACTCTGTAGTTGTTTTCTCTTTCGGCTCTTATTGTTCTTAATATACGAGTATTAGCTTAAGTTGTTGTTCGTTCTGAAAGCTGGTGTTATTCCTTTCTTTTTTATGTATCTGGCTATTTTTGTTGTTATCTTGCCAGTATATGTGATAGAGCAGAAGGTACTGGGTTCTTTCTGTGGTGGTGGATAGACTAATTTCAGGGCTTTCTTATGGAGTTTTTGGTTTAAAATTTTGTTAATTGTTTGTTCGTTATAGCCATTGTTTACTGCTATTTGTTTAATGATGTTCAGTTCTATCTCGAAGTTATTTTTTGACATGGGAATTTCTGTCAGTCTATGTATCATGCTATGGTAGGCTGCTAATTTGTGTTGTGTAGGATGGGTTGATGAATTGTGTATAGTTGTGTCAGTATGGGTAGGTTTATGATATACGGAGAACTCATGTTTGTTGTGTAGTCTGGTAATTTTTACGTCTAGAACAGGACAGAATAAGTCCATAAACTTTCTAGACGTAACAATTACCAGACTACACAACAAACATGAGTTCTCCGTATATCATAAACCTACCCATACTGACACAACTATACACAATTCATCAACCCATCCTACACAACACAAATTAGCAGCCTACCATAGCATGATACATAGACTGACAGAAATTCCCATGTCAAAAAATAACTTCGAGATAGAACTGAACATCATTAAACAAATAGCAGTAAACAATGGCTATAACGAACAAACAATTAACAAAATTTTAAACCAAAAACTCCATAAGAAAGCCCTGAAATTAGTCTATCCACCACCACAGAAAGAACCCAGTACCTTCTGCTCTATCACATATACTGGCAAGATAACACCAGCTTTCAGAACGAACAACAACTTAAGCAAATATATTAAGAACAATAAGAGCCGAAAGAGAAAACAACTACAGAGTGGTGTTTACAAACTAACTTGTGCTAACTGTCCGAAAACTTACATCGGTCAAACTGGCAGAACTTTTGACAAACGGATAGCAGAACACAAAAGGGCTTTCAACAATTGAAAAACAGACACTTCTACATACGCACTTCACCTTCTAGATCATAATCATTCTTTTAATGAACAGTTTCAAATTCTGCATATTCAAAATAAAGGCCTTAAGCTATCTTTATTAGAATCTATGGAAATTATTAAATTGAAAAATACAGATATAATTCTGAATGACCAACTAGAGACAAACAGCTCCCCACTCCTCGACCTCTTCAGTTAAAGACTTTAAATAGGCAAACCATTGTAAACTAAATCACTTGAGAAAGACACTCTGCCGAAACAGCTGTAGTCACTTAGTTGTAATAAATTTTGTGGAAGTAGAGAAAACAAAAGTTTTCAGTGTTTTATTGTTAGATAAAATGAACTTCCATCAAGTAACTGTCGAATCCATCAATTACAAATCATATAGTATATTAGTATGGTATAACTAGACCCAAACCCAGACATTCAAAGTGAAAGTTATCCTCCAACACCAAATTGTTCTATATGGTCCACATAATGTTTAAAAAAGTCACACCATTTTGAGCGTCGGGTTTGGGGGTAGAGAGGGAGGGAGAAATCGGTAAATTCGTAGTTTTTTAAAGTTTTTCGTCAATATTTCTAAAACTATGCGGTTTAGCATGAATAACCTTCTATATGAAATTGTTCTACATTAAATTTTCAATAAAAAAGGTCCTATGCATAATCCCTCTAAAATGAACGGTTCAAAAGTTACGGAGGTAGTATAGTATAATTGGTCCAAAAAAAGGCCTAACCCAGACATCCAAAGTAAAAGTTTTCCTTCAACACCAAATTGTTATATATGGTCCACATATTGTTCAGTAAAAAGTTACACCATTTTGAGCGTCCCGTTTGGGGGGGAGATGGGGGATAAGTCGGTAAATTAGTAGTTTTTTTACGTTTCTCGTCAATATTTCTAAAACTATGCTTTAGCAAAAAAAATGTTCTATACAAAAATGTTCTACGTGAAAGGGTACCCCCCGTTAAGATAGGCAAAATGCCCTCACTCCCAGAATTCAATTTTATTAATTTTTTTACTTTCTATGCAACTAAAAAATAAGATAACGCGGATTTTTAGCTCGCCACCCCCCCTTACCCCTCCCCCACAGCCAAAAACGTAGATTTTTAGAATTAATTTTTTTTAGTTGGGTTGCAATTGATTTAAAAATTTCAAAAAATTCACACGTGTAGCTGAGGCTTTCACAAAACATGTCCATTTTTTATGGACCCATGGGTCGAGTGTACATAACCTCAAATTTTTTTTTAACTTTTTTAAAACCTATAACTTTTTTTCGGAGAGAGCTACAGGTCCAATTCTTTTTGCATTTTGTGTATTTTATCAAAAGCTATGTATCTGATTTTTTTCAGATTTTTCTGTCAGGTGCGCCATCTTGAAAAATCAAGAAAACTGTTTTTTAGGTGGTTTTTGGGGATTTTCTCCATTTTATAGACTGCAACATAGATCAACTCAAGGTTTTTTTAATAGATTATGTATAATTTAAAATAACTGAGTATATTAGGATATTCAAAAGTTGGGCGAAACACTTTTAAACCCCCAAAATCCATGTTTTTTTAAAGTTTTGTAAGGATTTTTGCGGGTCTAATTATATTTTTTGTGGTCGATACAGCCTGAATATTTTGTTAATTTTTATTACGTTCTATATGATTTTAAAAAATAGGAGTCACTGTAATTTTAGCCCACTTCCCCTATTCCCCCTCCCCCACAGCCAAAAATGTCAATTTTTCGATTTTATTTTTTTTAAGTTGGTTTGCAATTACAAATGTTATTCTGAAGCTATTTCTTTGTGGCATTTTTGTAATTAACTATTCTAAATGGTCATTTTTTTTTGTTAAATTGTGTAAATTTAATAATTAATAATTATTAAATTATAATTTACAAAAAATTCACACGCACAAGCTGAGGCTTTTACAGATCATCTATTTTTATGGACCCGAAGGTCGAGTGTACATATTATAACCTCTTTTTTTTTTTGTTTTTAATAGGTACGTATATTTTTTTGGTGATGGCTGCATGTCTATTTTTTGTGTTTTGTGTATTTTATCAAAAACTATATTTCTGACTTTTTCAGATTTTTCCGTAAGGTGCGCCATCTTCAAAAATCCGCAAAACTGATTTGTTCGGTGCTTTTTAGGGATTTTCTCCATTTTATATACTTCAAA
The DNA here is from genome assembly GCF_917563875.1 of Diabrotica virgifera virgifera. Lineage (NCBI taxonomy): Eukaryota > Metazoa > Arthropoda > Insecta > Coleoptera > Chrysomelidae > Diabrotica > Diabrotica virgifera. The sequence goes on along the minus strand of NC_065450.1, from coordinate 100,784,201 downwards.
ATAGATTAACTCAAGGTTTTTTTTATAGGTTATGTAGGAATAATTTGAAATAACTGAGTTTTTAGGTATATTTTATATAATTTGCTATTGAATAAACTTAAAAACCACCTGCTAGTTTTCACAATCATAAACTTGCCAGGATGACACGTTCCACAATTAAAATTACGTTTTACAATTAAAACTTCCCCTGTTTCCATACCTACGTCAAAGTTTGTCCGACTAGATACCATTAACGCGGGATCCAGGCTTAATATTTTTTGAGATAAATACAGCCTGAATATTCTTTTTTTCGTTTTTTTTTTACGTTTGATGTGTTTAAAAATAAGCCTTAGCTCACTTTTAGCCCTCCTCCCTCTCAACCTGCCCAATAAATCATCATTTTTTCGTTTTCATTTTTTTTTCTCAGTATATCTGTTGCTCAGTTTGTCCTCAAGTAAACTACATTTAACAAAATAATTTCAAATTTTTGCAATATTTTTGTATAAAGTAAATATGTCATTGTGATATCTTTTAGGTAGGATACAAAAAACCAAAATAAAACAGAATAATCAATTTAAGAAAAATACATTATTTTAATATATCATACTTCTTGTCGTTTTGTGAATCAAAACATTTTGTTCTTTGTTCATTAGTTTGTATTTAGTAGGTACCCTAATATTACCTTACATTATACATATTGTAATTATTCAAATATGTGCTTGTACCATCTACATAACCTATATCTCTGCTCTGCCTATTAAAATGTCATTTTGCTTCACGTTTACTGCCACGTAAAACACCATAAAAAGAATAAAGAATGTATTACCAAAGAATATATAGCTTCGTATATACCCTTAGCGTATTCGGAGAGTATATTCGTTGGTATTACACTTTACAGTTCTAAAGTCTTCATCGCTGTCTTCGTCTATTACAGGTATAACATCTGTATTGTCAAAGAGTTTTGTAAGATATTCTGCTGGCTTGATGATTTTTGTAAAATATCTTCCATGCGATAAATATCATATTATGGCAGCTACATGCGAACAACAGCCTATGGTTATGTTGTCGTTTCCGCAACTCACATCTACAACAGTATCTATCGTTTAATGTTTTCCAAACCATCTTCGTTTGGCTCATATTGCAAATAGTCCATGCTGTATGCTTGTCCCCATTAGGTAAATTATTCCGATTCATTTTTTTGCACAAACTTGCTCAAAAACAGGTCCTTATAACAAATCCACAAGGTGAAAGGCAGTACCGCGGTCGGAAAATTGTTTAAACAATTTTTTAAACGAATTCAAAAAATCAATTTTTTCACTTAGGACAAATTTGTTTTAGATTCTCTGGATCAACCTGAGCAAAAAAGGCCTCTTGTGATTTTTCTATAAAATTAACTGTTGTCGAGTTACATGCAATTTAAAATTTGAAAAACGCGAAAATAGCCATTTTCAAGGCTTTAACTCGATTAAAAATTATTATTATGAAAGTCATAAAGTGACCAACTCAAAGTTTATATGTATTCGTTATAAAAGGTTATATGTATTGTACACTCGACCTACGGGTCTAAAAAAATAGATATGTTTTTTAGAAGCCTCATAAAATTTTTAAATTAATTGCAACTTTACTAAACAAAAAAAAAATAGAAAAATTGACGTTTTTGTGGGGGCAGGGGAGGGGGGTGGTGGGCTAAAAATGCGATTAGTCTTATTTTTTAATCACATATAACGTAAAAAAATTTAAAAAAATATTCAGGCTGTATCGATCTCAAAAAATATCATTAAGCCCGCAAAAACCCTTACATAACTTAAAAAAACATGGTTTTTGGGGGGGTTTAAAGGTGGTTTGCCCAATTTTTGATAATCCTAAAATAGTTATTTCAAATTATACATAATCTATTAAAAAAAACCTTCAGTTGATCTATGTTGCAGTCTATAAAATGGAGAAAATCCCTAAAAACCCCCTAAAAATACAGTTTTCCTGATTTTTCAAGATGGCGCACCTAACGGAAAAATCTGAAAAAAATCAGAGAGATAGACTTTGATAAAATACACAAAATTCAAAAAAAACTGGACCTGTAGCCCCCTCCAAAAAAAAGTTATAGGTTTTAAAAAAGTTAAAAAAAAATTTGAGGTTATGTACACTCGACCTACGGGTCCATAAAAAATAGACATGTTTTGTAAAAGCCTCGGCTACACGTGTGAATTTTTTGAAATTTTTAAATCGATTGCAACCCAACTAAAAAAAATTAAATCTAAAAATCTACGTTTTTGGCTGTGGGGGGAGGGGTAAGGGGGGTGGCGAGCTAAAAATCCGCGTTATCTCATTTTTTAGTTGCATAGAACGTAAAAAAAATTATAAAATTGAATTCTGGGAGTGAGGGCATTTTGCCTATCTTAACGGGGGGTACCCTTTAAAACAAAAAAGGTCCTATACATAATTGTTATAAAATCGACGATTCCAGAGTTACGGAGGGTAAAAAGTGGAGGTTCTCGATACTTTTTATATTCTTTGGGCAATTTATAGAAATTTTCTTTAACAGGATTGTGTTTTGTAAAAAAAAAATTGCTATTTCAGTGGCCGATGATATGTTAGTGATAAGCCCTTGAAGAAACGTCAACCTCACCACCCAAAATCATCATCAATTGCCTAGATAATATAAAAAGTATCGAAAACCTCCACTTTTCACTAATTTACCGACTACTAATTTACCGACTTCTCCCCCATCTCCTCCCAAACCGGACGCTCAAAATGGTGTAACTTTTTACTGAACAATATGTGGACCATATAGAACAATTTGTTATTGGAGGAAAACTTTTACTTTAGATGTCTGGGTTAGGCCTTTTTTGGACCAATTATAACTATACTACCTCCGTAACTTTGGAACCGTTCATTTTAGAAGGATTATGCATAGGACCTTTTTTTATTGCAAACTTAATGTAGAACATTTTTGTATAGAAGGTTGTTCATGCTAAACCGCATAGTTTTAGAAATATTGACGAAAAACCTAAAAAAGTACGAATTTACCGATTTCTCCCCCCTCTCTCACCCAAACCCGACGATCAAAATGGTGTGACTTTTTTCTGAACATTATGTGGACCATATAGAACAATTTGGTGTTAAGGATAACTTTCACTTTGGATGTCTGGGTTATGCCATTATTTGGATCAATTATATCATACTATATGCCCACTTTCCGTTACGTGTACCTACCATTCCCGAAGCCTTGCGTTCAATATCGGCCACATATTTTTCGGCGACATCTCGGATACCCTATGGATAGTGTGAATATTGCTATTACCTCGCGGTTCAGTCACGCATTTTTTTTCTGCGACAAGGTGTGACTTGTCGGGTAGGGTAGGATATGGATAGGGGGAATATATTTACATAGTGGTTCAGTGGAAGTTGTTGAGATAAATTTTGTAACGTTACAAACGTCACATCTTTGATATTTTATTTTTAAATAATTATTTTACTTTATTTTCTTTAATATTTCATTAGTAATAATTTTCTTCTATTTGTTTTACCTGTTTTCTTCTTTAAAAACTCATTGGCGCCCTCTTTTATTATCCTCTTTTATTATCTTCTTTTATTATCTTCTATTTACTATATCTCAGTTAAGTTACCATCAGATACCAAAAGCCATAAGTATAATCCAGAATTGTTAATTTTTGGCAAGAATTTGAATATATGTGTTAATGCATTTACTAAGTCATATATTTATTATATCTTTATTGAACAATAAACATGGTTAGTTAAAAATACTGTTTTGTTTACTTTCATTCCAAACTTTCATAATTCATTTCTAAGATTAGGACAAGACGAACACATACCTGAGTGACTGAGCTAGGTTGGGGTGTAGCGAGGCTATCTTGGATAATTGAGGTAATATTTTCGAACATTATTTCAATTAGCTGGCATAGTCCATCGCCGCTTATTTCGTTTCAATTTGAACGACAAAAAATTTATAGAACTTGTCTGGCATGCCTTTATAATTTTGAAAATAAAATATGCAGTGATAATACATTTAAAGACAACAATTTTGGCCGGTTGTTGCCAAGAAATTAAAATATTTTCTTCATCCTTCTTCTTCTTTATGTGCCGTCTTCTACCGAAGGTTGGCGACCATCAAACGATAGGTTTCTCTGTTTTGTGCCGCATGTATTATGTTCGCAGCTTCTTTCTTCATCCAATATCCTCTTATTCCTCTTTCTAAGCAATTCTGCTTGTTCATTGGCAGATTAATAACCTCTATGGAAGATTATCACTCCATCTTTTGCTTGGTCGGCCGATACTTCTTCTACCAGTTGGTGATTTATTTCGTTTTATTTTGACCACACGTGCCCCTCTCTTCTGCTATGTGGTTGTTCTTTTTTCTTCTATTTAATGTCCATTTGTTTACGTACGTTACATTTACTATAATGTCTTTACTCCTCTTTCGATCTCTCAGCATATTTCCTGTAACTCTTCTCAGTACTCTCATCTCTAATAGTCTCCTTTCCAGTAGTCTTTGTGTTGTAGCTGTATCGGCTCTTGTTTCTGATGCAATATGTCATTATTGGTTGTACACTGGCTTTATAAATTATTGACTTCATCGCAGTGTTAATATGTCGGTTTCGCCATATAACGTAAAGAACAGAAAAGAAGAGTGGAATGAGCACATAAGCAGGATGTCTGAATCAAGGATAGTAAGAATAGCCAGGGACAAGTCACCGTTAGGCAGGAGAAGTATAAGACGCCCAAGGAAAAGATGGAATGACAACTTAGGGGCAGAATGAAAGGCACCGTTGAAGAAAAACAGGCAGTACTGCCTATATAAAAGAAGAAGAAGAAGAAGAACTTTTAAAAATTATTAGTGATACCAAAAATCTCACAGAGCAATAAAATGTACGTTTTGCTTTTCTGAATATTTTGGATTTTTTGTTTTCCTGTTAGACAAAAATTGGTTATGCTATGGCTGTTTACAATTTGCATACACTCGTGATTAGTGACTCGTTCAAGCCATTTGAACTACAGCCTTTTCAAAAATAAGCACTTTGATCAGATGAAACTTAGAGATCATATAAAGAATACTTAACGGTAGGGGAGCAAGTTGCAAGTTGATATGTGCTGTATTTAATAATCGATTTATCTTTTCTTAAATGCCCTGCTCTTATGTACGATACAACGTTATCAATCTAAAGCCTAACTATTAAAACAAAAGTTGCCTGAGTAGTAGTAGTAGGGGAGGAAAGTATGCTATATGTGCAGTTACTCGAGCGTTATGGGGACCTATTGGGTTGTGAAGAGTAGGTCCTAAAAAAAAGTTAGGTAAAGTTTTCCATTTTAGTGGGGACTTTCCATTTTTAATTTAATTTTCCATTTCCAACAATCGTTTTTTAGATTATAGCGCCATCTATCCATATTTCGAAAAAATGTCTCGAATAAAAGTTACTTATTTTTACGTAAGGAATGTGGGCTCCCATTTAAGATATTAAAGTAACACCCCACCCCACCTCCGTGCGGGGTCGTGTTTGGTGCCATTCGATAGACTTTTCAAAAATATTGAATAAGTGTATTTTTCAGTTTTTCGATCTGATGTTCATTTCGCGAAATATCGCGGGATTCGTATTTAAAATTTAAAATTTACCCCCCACCCCTCTCCGTGGGAAGTGGTTTTGGTATCATTCGATAGATTTTTCAAAAATATTGGGCAAGTATTTTTTAATTTTTCGATCCGTTATTCATTTCGCGAAATATTCGCTTTTTTTTTGTGAAACTTTCTGACTCACCCATTTTGTTATGCCCCGCTCAAATCGTCAGATTTTTTAAATATATACTGTTTTGTATGTACTTAACTTACCTTATCTTAATCTGACGATTTCGAGTTTTTCTAAGGAAATATTTTTTTCGGCTTCCCCTTAACGAACTCCCCTGCATTAAGAGCCAATATAATGGTAGAGGTACAATTTCAGGGTACCATTTCAAGGATTCTCCCCATGTAATAATCTGACGCGCTCGAGTAACTGAAAAAATCCCCGCTTGGGCTCACCTACCATAAGCAAAGTAACTTGTGAAGCGGTAACGATTAATTTTATTTATGATGCTAAGGGGGTGATTTTCGGGATACTTTTTACCAAAAAATAAAAGCGGCCAACAATATTTTGAGCGTAACTCACTTACTTTTAATGTTAAAAGTTTGTTTAAAAAACAAAAATAAACCTTTTTTTAACCTCTTTAAAAAAGTTGTAATAAGTTTTCTCCGAAAAGTGCTCATTTTTTTGGTTATTTCACGTTAAAATATTCGATTTGGAATTTGACGAATAAGAACCTCCTTTTCATTGGCTATAACTCTGCTTCTACTATGTCTACAGGCTTCGTACATACACCATTTTTCACTTTTTTATAAGCTATATTTTCGCTAAGACTATTTTGTTTGATAAAATACTTACTTTTTGAGTTATTTGCGAAAAACCGTCCAAAAACATAATTTTTTTTGATAACAATGAACATATTCACTTAGTGAAAAATTCTATAGAACAAAAGTTGCTTAGAATTAGCCGTTTTATTTAATTTCGGACTTATTTTGAATGTCAATTTTTTCACCCTCGAGAAGGGGGTATTTCCCAATTTTTGTAAAATGAAGGAGATGTAGAATTATAAACTTTTTCTTATATAATAATAGAGAATTTCAACTACCTATTCTCAAATTTTCATCTTTCCTTTATTTTTTTTGAGGTCAGATTGTTCTTTGATCGGGGTAACTAAATGCATTATTACTGTATACTTGCGAGCAATATTGCGAGCTACTACAATTTGAAGAAAAATGGCCAGTAGTATTAGAGAGACTGCTATTGAAATACTGGGGAAAACGTCAGGAAAAAAGTTTGAGGATAAAGAGACTTGGTGGTGGTCAAACGAAGTTCAAGGAAAAATAAAAGAGAAGGGAAAATTATATAAAAAGTGGCAAGAAACCAGATCCAACACAGATCTTCAAAACTATATGGTCGCGAAAAAGGAAGCGAAAGTAGCAGTAGCAAAACCTTAAGCAGAAGCATATTCAAACCTATATGATCAACTTGATACCAGGGAAGGCGAAACGAAGATATATAAAATAGCCAAACAGAGAGCAAAGAAAGCAACAGATTTTAATCAGATTAGATGTATCCGAGATGAAAATAATAAAATACTAGTTCACAAAAAGGATGTCAAAAAGAGATAGAGAAAGTACTTTGACAGCTTATTAAATGAAGATTTTGACAGACAGCCTGTGGAGCCAATGGAGACAGTAGCAGCAATGGTCACCAAAATAACAAACGAGGAAGTGGCTCAAGCGCTTCAAAAAATAAAGAAAGGAAAAGCGGTAGGACCAGATGATATTCCTGGGGAAGTATGGAAAGCATTGGGAGAGACAGGAACAAGGTGGCTAGTAGGTTAATTTAATAGAATTATGGAAGTTGGACAAATTCCAGACGAATGGAGAAGCAGTATACTAGTACCTATATACAAAAACAAGGGAGGTATACAACAGTGTACAAACAACAGGGCTATAAAACTGCTTAGCCACACCATGAAAATATGGGAGAGAGTAATTGATAGACGGATACGTGAAGAGACCGACATATCCGAGAATCAATTTGGCTTTATGCAGGGCAGATCAACAACAGACGCAATTTTCATTATAAGGCAGTTGATGGAAAAATACAGGAGTAAAGAAACAAACGCTCATATGGTATTCATTGATCTTGAGAAAGCATATGATAGAGTTCCTCGAGAGATTCTGTGGCGGGCACTCAATAAGAAAGGAGTCCTTGGAGCATATGTAAAGATTGTAAGGGATATGTATGAGGGAGTAACGACTAGTGTTAGGACAGGTGTGGGAGAGACTGATAAATTTCATGTGAAAGTAGGATTGCACCAAGGCTCGGTGCTTAGTCCGTATTTATTCTCATTAGTTTTGGACCAGGTAACAGCGAAACTACAGGGTAACATTCCATGGTGCTTAATGTATGCTGATGATGTCGTGTTAGTAGGAAATAGTGAAAGAGACTTAGAACAAAAACTGGAACAGTGGACACGAGCTCTGGAGGAGAAAGGTTTAAAGCTTAGTAAGACAAAGACAGTGTATTTGGAATGTACATTTAAAGATGGAGTTATTACAAATAAAATGGTATCTTTGGATGGTGAACTGATTGTAAAAAGCAATAGTTTTAAGTACCTGGAATCGGTATTACAGAGTAATGGAGAAATAGATGGAGATGCATGCAGTAGAATTAGGACTGGATGGATGAAGTGGAAGGAAGCGAGTGGTGTCTTGTGTGACAGAAAGTTCCAATGAAGCTGAAAGGAAAATTCTATAAAACAGCCATAAGACCGGCTATGATGTACGGAACTGACTGTTGGGCAGTGAAAAAGAAAGAGGAACAACTAATGCATGTGGCGGAGATGAGAATGCTTAGATGGATGAGTGGAGTGACAAGAAAGGATAAAATTAAAAATGAGTATATTAGGGGAAGTCTAGGTATGGTACCAATTGATGCCAAAATGAGAGAGCATAGGTTGAGATGGTTTGGTCATGTTCAACGTCGAGACGTTAATCATCCAATACGAAGAGTAGCTGAAGTGCAGATTCCTGGAAGGAGTAGGAGAGGAAGACCAAAGAAGACGTGGGGGGAGACGATTAGGCAGGACATGTCGGTAAAGGGGATTAATATTGATATGACCCAGGATAGAATCGTGTGAAGAAATGCAATTAGGGAAGACGACCCTGCATAGGGATTAGGCAAAGAGAATGATGATGATGATGATGATGACTTGCGAGCAATATGTACCTACAAAACCTTAGTTGCAAGTAATGCGATGAATGCACCTGGATATAAAAAAAAGGACCAAAAATAACAGTATTATGTTATGCCAATACCTCTGGTAGTCATAGACTGAAAATGAATTTGAAAAATTCTCGCGCTTTCATGATGAAGCTGATCTGATAAAGTTTTGCAAATCGTTCACTATCAATGATGCATTTTTTTAGTGGCAAATGCATAGAGTCGAGTGAAAGAGTGAATGAATCATGAAATTAGTTGAACTAAAATTATATACCAGAGAATTTAGCACAAAATAAATCGATTTTTAAATACCGCACCTAGAGACTTGCATCAACTTTTTGGATTGTATCCAGGATGAAGTCAAGAAAGATGGGTGGACGTCAAAAATGGGTGGAAATCCATAATTGCAAATAATGTGAAAGTGCATAAACATGTCAAAAATCAGTACCTATATTAAGGGCCAGATTTTGTTATTTACGGGGTTTTGGGGTCACTGAACACGAATGCGCAATCAGAACCGACCCCATATCAACTGACATGACACCTAGGGTTACTGCCAAGGAACTTCATCTGGAGTTTCGAGGGTTTTAGGAGCGGTGAACAGGAATACATCATCAGAACCGACCCCCGGAGAACCTGGTGCCCAGGCCCAGGGTCACTGCTGAGGCACGCCATCTTCTGGAGTTTCGAGGGGTTTCGGCACTAAATGGATACAAACATATTACTCGAGGGTTTTGGGGTTGCTGAACATGAATATGACATAAAACTGACACTTAGAGCACCTAGTACCTAGAGTGACTGATGTGCATGTCATCTTCTGTAGTTTCGAGGTTTCAGACACCAAATTGATGTTAATATATTACTCGAGAGGTTCTTGGGGTTGCTGAACACGAGTACGCCAGCAGATCTGGCCAAATCTGGCGATCATGGCATCAGACAAAATTATTTGCCAAACTATTGTCGAACTACTTTTGAATTATTAGCCCGGTACGTCACAAACTGATTCATTCGAAAATGAGAGTCAAGCGAAGAAAATGACTGAACGGTATCAATCAAAAGGGTATCTAAACAGAAGGCTGAGGAAGCTGTCAATGTTCTTCTAAACTATTTTGAGCAACACTACCTTCTTTTCACAGAACACGGGTCGATAGCCTACAAACGCTTAATATGGGATAATCTTAAGACTATGCCAAATTGTTTCTCTCTATATATGTACTGTCAAAAGCTTTTTCCAAGCTGATATATATCAAATACAAATCGCTGTTTGGATTATTTTCAATTAGATTTTTAATAGTAAATGTTTTTAAAATGTTTTTTTTAACATATTCTGAGTTGTGACTAATTGACTCATGTTATGTAACATGAATGTTTATGTACCTATTAGACCAGGCATTTAGGAATATATAAATACATTTTTAAATACAGCAGCTATTGACTAGCAACTTTTTGCATTGTGTTCGGGATTACGTCAGGAAAAAGGTCTAAAATAAAAAATGGGTGGAAATGCTTAATTGTAGTTACAGTACGTAACATCCATCCAAAAGTGCATAAAAATGACAAAATGAGTATATTAGGGGCCAGCCTTTGTTACTTGGGGATTTGTGGGGTCGCTGAACACGAATACGTTATCAGAACCGACTTCCGGTGCAACTGGTGCTCAAAAACCTTTGAAACTCCAGGAGATGGCGTGCCTTAGCAGTAATCTTGGGTATAACGGGTCCGGGATCGGTTCAGACAGCGTATTCGGCGTAGCGACCACAAAACCCCCTACTAAACAAGTAAACCATATTATGCATGCATTTAGTGCCGAAAAGCCTCGAAACTCTAGAAGATGACGTGCGTTAGTAGTGACCGTAGGCACCATGTGCTCTGAGTGTCGGTTATGATGACGTATTCATGTTTAGCAACCCCAAATAAGCCAAGCCTCGAGTAATCTGCATCAATTTAATGCCGAAAATCCTCAAAACTCTAGGAGATCCAAAAACCAAAAACTGCCATAGTAACCATATCTTAACCTTAATATACTGATTTCAACATGCTTACACGGGCGCCTATATAAAAATTTTCTGGTGGGGGGCAGACAATGTTGCACATTATATTTTGTATACTTTGGATAACCATATATAGTTTACAGCAACCGAAAAGCTAGGGGGGGCCACGGCCCTCCCTGCCCATGGGTATGGGTGCCCATGCATGCTTATGTAGTTTTGAATGCATTTTATGCACTTTAAAATGCAATTATGCATTTCCAGCCATTTTCATCATATTTCTAGTGAAATACCGATGTGATCTTAAAGCTACCACTTAGTGGTACTAAGAATAACGTTTGGTAATTTGTAAAAAAAAAATAAAAATTCTACTACAGTACTACGTACTGAGAATAATCTTTGGTATAATTATAATTATAATTTGTAAATCAATTTTAAAAATTGGTTTACAGGTTAAATCCAATATTTTCTTAAGTAATGATTTGTTTTTTCAAAACGATTTCCCCATTGCAAATTCGGCAAATTGAAACGTCAAAGCAAATGTAAAATGTAATTACCATTACAATCAATTGTGGCTTAATCCCGTATAAAACAATATTTAACTTAAACAGACCACAAGAAAACAGTTTTAGAACCTCTTTAAAAATTGTATTGTGTCATAATATGTTTTTGCCTTATCATATCTTATGTAACAGAGGTAACGTAACAAATGTTTATAAAAAAACAACCGTATTAATGACAATTAAAGAAGAATTTTTCTACAATAATTAGTCACAACAGCACTTTATGTGAGGATTTTTATCACTAAGTAGTAAATTTAATAATTGTTACTACTATTGACATTGAATTGTGTTCAGAATAATTTAGACCAGGGCATCTAGAACAAAAAACACCGGAATAAATCGATACAGCACATTTCGACTTGCATAACTGCATTGCATGGGTCTACCCCAAAATACCGACACGCCAGAATCCCGACAGGCCAAAATCCCGACAGGCCAGAATCCCGACAGGTTTGATAAGTTTGTTTTTAATATATAATAACATTTATTTCTTGTTTTTTGTTTATGGCCATCTGTTTTTTATATTTTGAAAAGGAAACAATAAATATTCAAAATGTAGTGGTCGGAATTTTTACTTATGCGAGGATTGTTGCATGTCGGGATTTTGGCCTGTCGGTATTCTGGCGTGTCGGTGTTTTGGCCGTCGGGATTTTGGCTGTCGGAATTTTGGCTGTCGGGATTTTGGGCGGCACCGGCATTGCATATGGGTGGAAATGCATAATTGCATTTTAAAGTGCATAAAATGCATCCCGAAGTGCATATACATGTCAAAATCAGTATATTAAGGGCCAGATTTTATTACTCGGAGGTTTTTGGGGTCGCTGAACATGAATAAGCCTTCAGAACCCCCGGAACACCTAGTGTCCAGGGTTACGGCTAAGGCCAGTAATATGGTTCTTCGAGGGTTTCGGCTTTAAATTGGTGCAAATAGATTCTCCGGGGGGTTTTTGTCGTCGCTGTACAGGAATACACCATCAGAACGGACTCCCGGAGCACCTGGTGCCTAGGGTAACGCTAAGGCACGTTGTCTTCTGGAGTTTCGAGTGTTTTCGACAATTGATACAAAATGATTACTCGGGTTTTTGGAGTTGCTGAACACGGATCATAACCGACAGGTTATACATATACAGGTCATATATATATTATATATATATATATATATATATATATATATATATATATTTATGCACAGATATCAAAGTGAGGTCCTGACATTACGCGCACTTAGTGAGGACCGGTAGAAAACGTAGACATAATCGTTTCATCTCTTCATAGTGACCTTGACAAGTAAATAGCAATTAAAAAATGACCAGTATACACAAAAAAAATTACGTGTATTTGTCCCGTATTGTTCAAGTATATTGCCACCCAAGTGAGGCCATTATACCCAGCTATTAAAGCGAGACTGTATATAATTTTTTGTTATGCGCACAAAGTGAGGACAACTTTACGTGTATATTTTCTTACAGCTCATCAAGTGAGGACCATACAGTGTTGTCGGTAAATATGAGATTAGTCGTTTCTACCGACGTTTCCTGTTTCAGTCACTTGTAGTTATAAGAAGGATGTGGACGATTTGTTCTTGCTCGTACTGTTTGTTAATTTTATTTACAGGCAAAACACTTATTTGATTTCAGCTCCACTAAACTAACAAAAATAAAACTAACAAAATAAAGATAAACAAATTAATAACTTTAATACCTACAGGGTGTTTGGTAAAGAATGGGCCATAGCTTTACCTTAGATTCCTGTGAGCTCTAAATAGGTCGATTTAAGCTAACTTACCTTAGTAGAAAAGCTGATATTAACCTAAATACAAGGTGTCAAAGTTAAACTTTTATTTTATTTATTTTTGAATATTTCCTGACAGGCATGGGACAACAACACGAAATTTGGTAAGTGGTGCTCTTATTGTATAATCTACTAAATTATGTGAAACAAACGTTTCTGGCTACTACCAGAGGCGTACGACAGAGAACATGGATGGTTGACCCTTCCCAAATTCTACGCCACTGGCGGAATTGCTATTTTAGTGCAATTCTTTGATTCTCCAACACTTTTTATGTAAAAAACATACTCTTCATTCGTAACGACAAAGCCATTAGTTTTCGAGATATTTAACGACAAAATAAGGGTGCCTTTTCATTTTTAAGTTCAAATATCTCGAAAACTCATGACTTTATCGTTACGAATGAAGAGTATATTATTTGCATATAAAGTATTAGAGAATCTAAAAATTATGCTAAAATAGCAGTTTTTTCAGTGGCGTAGAATGTCAACCATTCACTTTCCCCTGTCGTAGGCCTCTGGTATTAACCACAAACGATTACTTAACATAATTTAGTAGGGTGTACAGTACCTACACTTTCTGTCAAGTACCATAAGGACATGTCAAATAGTTTTTAAAGTTCTTAAAGTTTTAAATAAAGAATAAATTATTTAAAAAAATACTTTAAAATAATTTGACATCCATGTGATACTTGGCAGAAAGTGTAGGCACTGTACACCCTACTAAATTATGTTGAATAATCGTTTCTGGCTAATACCAGAGGCGTACGGCAGGGGAAAGTGAATGGTTGACCCTTCCCAAATTCTACGCCACTGATGAAACTGCTATTTTAGCATAATTTTTAGATTCTGCAATACTTTCTCTGCAAATAATATACTTTTCATTCGTAACGGTAAAGTCATGAGTTTTCGAGATATTTGAAGTTAAAAATGAAAAGGCACACTTATTTTGGTTAATGTTTTATGCTCCTTCGTTTTACCTTCAAATATCTCAAAAACTAATGGATTTGTATAATAAAGTATTGGAGAATCAAAAAATTGCACTAAAATATCAATTCCGCGAGTGGCGTAGAATTTGGGAAGGGTCAACCATTCACGTTCTGCCGTCGGACGCCTCTGGTAGTAGCCAGAAACGTTCTTTTAAACATAATTTAGTAGATTGTACAATACCAGCACCATATACCAAATTTCGTGTTGTTGTCCCATACCTGTCAGGAAATATTCAAAAATAAATAAAATATAAAAGTTTAACTTTGACTTTCGGTGATTAACAACTTTTTTACCAAGGTAAGTTAGCCTAAATCGACCTATTCTAAGCTCAGGAATCTGAGGTTAAGTTATGGCCCATTCTTTACCAAACACCCTGTATATTCAATTAGATATAGATATGCACTAGTTTGATGTTAAATGTATAGTTATAAACCGCATTGTAATAGTGGTAGGGGAGCCCAAGCAGGGATTTTTGCAGTTACTCGAACGGGTCGAGCGAAACTTGGTACCCTGCAGATGTACCTCTACCGCATATTGGCTGTTAACACAGGGATGTTCGTTAAGAAGGATGTTCCGAAAAAATAAATCTATCCTTAAAAATACTCGAAATGTCAGATTAAGATAAGGTAAGTTCAGTACAAGCAAAAGAGTGTATATTTCAAAAATCTGACGATTTGAGCGGGGCGTAAGGAAATGGATGAGTCAAAAACTTTCACAAAAAAAGCGAATATTTCGCGAAGTGAACATCAGATCGAAAAACTAAAGAATACGTCTTCACTATTTTTCAAAAATCTATCAAATTAACATGACCCCCCCACGGAAAGGGGTGGGGGGTAAATTTAAAATTTTAAATACAAACCCCGCGATATTTCGCAAAATGAACATCAGATCGAAAAACTGCAAAATACACTTTCAAAGTTTTATTGAAAAATCTATCGGATGGTATCAAACACGACCCCCAACGGAGGTGAGGTGGGGGGTTACTCTAAAATCTTAAATGGGACCCCCAAATTTGTATTGCAGATTTGGATTCTTTGCGTAAAAATAAGCAACTTTTATTCGAGACATTTTTTCGAATTATGGATAGATGGCGCTATAATCGGAAAAAACGATTACCTATTGGAAATGGAAAAGTAAATTAAAAAATGGAAACTAAAGTGGAAAACTTTTTTTGGTTTTAGGACCTAATAGTCACAACCCAATTAGTCCTCATAACGCTCGAGTGACTGCAAATTTAGCATACTTTGCTCCCCCCCTATAGATTGCAACATTGTCTATAGACATGAATGCAGTAACAATAAATAAATAAATCGGAGATCCACACCCCGGATTTGAACTCGAAACCTCTGGTTTACGAATCCGAGGTCTACTCACTAGGTTATCGCTCTTATACAACAATGTTTCCTGTAACGTGGTTATATACTATTAACAGTAACTTCTTATAATACATAGACTCAAGTTTCTGAATATTTTTAATTGGCTTATTACACCAATCTAGTATGTATTTAGACCACAAACTTCAATAATATCATATTTAAAATATATTTTAGACAATAAAATGTAGTTTACTGTAAACTTATGCGATATAAATTTTGACAATGTCAAGTAATTTTATTTAGGTAGGTACCTAATAAACGTCAAAATCCTAGCTACCTATTGGTAGGGGAGCCCAAGCGGACAGCGGAGATTTTTGCAGTAACTTGAGCGCGTCAGATTATCACATGGGGAGATACCTGGTACCCTGTAGATGTATCTCTACCACACATTGGCTCTAAACACAGCGGTGTTCGTTAAGGGGGGCCGAAAAAAAAATGTATCCTTAGAAAAACTCGAAATCATCAGATTACGATAAGGTAAGTTAACTACATGCAAAACAGTTTATATTTCAAAAATCTGACGATTTGGGCGGGGCGTAAGGAAATGGGTGAGTCACAAAGTTTCACAAGAAAAAAGCGAATATTTCGCTTGAATATTTGTCATAAATCTATCTAATGATACCAAACACGACTCCCCACGGAGAGGGGTGGGGGTAAAATTTAAATTTTTAATACGAAAAAGCTTAAAAATACACTTATTCAATATGTTTGAAAAATCTATAGAATGGCACCAAACACGACCCCAACGGAGATTGGGTTGGAGGGTTACTTAAAATTTTAAATAGGAGCCCCCATTTTTTATTGCAGATTCGGATTCCTTACGTACAATAAGTAACTTTTATTTGAAACAATAATTCTCCACTAAAACGGAAAACTACTTAATTTTTTTTGGTTTTAGAACCTACTCTTCACAACCCAATAGGTCCCCTAAGCGCTCGAGTGACTGCACATTTAGCATTCTTTCCTCCACTACTATATTATATGTAGTTTCATTTTTTAACTAGTGAAAAAAAGTAATACAATAAACTCGCTCTTAACGGACACCTCTCTTCGCCGGACAACTCCTCTGTACGGACGATTTTTAAAACAAAAATCATTCGACAATATGCGAACCTGTACTTTTTAACTCCTTTCAACGGACACTCTCAACAACGGACGCGGACAATAAATAATGGTACAAATGCGGACAGTAAAAAAATTTTTATCCAAATATTTTACATTATATTATGTTATAGAACTATTTACCTAGATTTACTATTTCAAATCAATACAGATGTCCATGATGAGTGATATTTGATATTACAAATGTTTAGGTTATCGGCACCAAGTAATAAAAGTTTGATGTTTCCGCTTCACATTAACAAACTGTACTGTATTAAGCAAAGCAAGTGAAATAATAAATATTACTAATGTCCTGTGTCAGCCGATGAAAAGAATGCCGATATGTACCAGGAACATTAAATTTTATAATAACGTTGTGTTTTGTCTAGAATACAATTTTAACGGAAATAGCAGATGAAGCATATTCAAAAATTCAAGTTAATTTTTGTTATTTTCCGATTAAGTTTCGCAATAGATTTTATCTGAACATCGAGCTATATAAAATTAAAGTAACTGAAATAATTTTAGTTTTAAAGGTTTTGCAACGTAAATAACATGGCGTCCACCAAAACCACCCTTTCTTTTAACTTGGTAAATAGACTGATATCTGTCAAAATATTCACGGGTTTTCGGATTAACGCCGAAATCATTCTACCGAGAATAAATTTTGTTAGAAACCTGGTTATAGGGGAAATAAAGAATCTTATTATTATTATAAATATATCTGATTTAGTGCCTATTTTATTGCTAAATATGCCTAATTTAAAGCATCCCTCACACAATACCGATCTCACTCCCCTGGATTCACAAAAATTGAAAATATGTAATTTAGTTTTAAGAGCAATACACACATGCGTCTTTCGTTGTTAATTTCTTGAAATACATAGTTGCTGTGTCTTTTATGAATGCACCTCCTTCCAAACCTATTGTAGCTTAAGTATAAAGCTAAAATATTTTTTGTTTTATTTTGGAAAAGAGTGAAGCAGTAAATTGAATTATTTTCCTTTTATGGACTGCAACGATGAGTAATAAAGACCATATTATGTATTATTTTATTTGGGAAAAGTTCACAATTTAAATTTAAATAAATAAGGAATAAATTAAATTAATTTGACGTTTCAACTTCCATTTCACTTGTTTAATATTGCAACGATTTTTTTTATTCGGGGAAAATGCCAAATGTTTTATTTTTCCAGCAATGTTTATTAAGCAAGTAGTTAGCAGCAGATACTTCAAATTCTAAACTGAATGCAGTACAGAGTACAGTTCTTTAAATTATTTATTAAATTATGCAAGAGATTAATTAATTGCAGATATGCGTCGTTCGGTTGTGTGTCTCGAGATGGAGAATTGCGAAACAACTTTATGCAATGCATTATTTGGATCCAAAAGTATGTATTTACCTACATCTTTCAAGTTTTTTTAATCAACTCTACTCTCCACACTCCGGACGGGTGATTTTTACGAACAATATTCCAGGAAATAAACAAAACTGGCGTCAAAATTGAATGTAGTTTATTTAAATTTGATTTTAGAGAAGCAAGTTTATTTGGAATTTGGTGGACAGAGGTGTAACCAGGATGATCCTTGGGGGGGGGGGGTTACAACTACTTGATGGTCTCTGGGGGGTATGGAATAGTAATTGTGTTAAGCGTATACAGCTCAAAGTACATCCAAATGGGGGGTTATTATAACCCCAAACCCCCCCCTGGTTACGCCTATGTTGGTGGATACTGACTTTTAGAACACTGAGGAAGATTGATTTCATAATATCGACGTAAATTGCTAACTTTATAATTTTTGACCATAGAATTACAAATAACATAATGATTTTCCGTTATTGTCAATAAACATGAAATTCTTTTCCCACTCATTATTAGAATTTGTATTTCCTTGCTCGTATTTCCTTTTGTAATTCTGATCTCTGTCGTCTTATTTTTAAGAAAACTGAAAATAAATTAAGTAAAAAATTTAGAAATTACAAAGTGTCATATTTCCTTATACAAGAAAAAAATAGTAAAATATATAACTTCTTCATCCATTTGCCTATTCGTCAAATAGTTCATCGATTAAAATTTATTTGAACTATTTAGAATGGGAAATAAGCCACAATATTATTAAAAAATGATTTTTATTAACGTTTCGACGCCCAAATCGGGTGCCGTTGTCAAAATACAAAATACTATATAGTATTTTGTATTTTGACAACGGCACCCGATTTGGGCGTCGAAACGTTAATAAAAATCATTTTTTAATAATATTGTGGCTTATTTCCCATTCTAAATAGTTAAAATTGTAAAAATGCCACAAGAAAATAGCTTCAGAACAACATTAAAAAATTTATTTGATAAAAATTAATGAAACATAAAATATGAAACAAATCATTTATAGCTTTCCAAAGTTGCCAAAAATTCAAGATTACAATATCATTGTTTTTTAAACAATGTTATTTCTAACAAGTGTGATAAATCAATCTATACTGATAAGTGACTTTCATTCATACCGCGCCGCCCACTGTTTATTGCAGTTTTTGATGACTGAGGCAGTTCGTTCGAGACGAAAAAATGTATCTTACTACACACAACCTTGGCTTGATTCGTATTTCTTGTCAGCAATTTTAAACACATTTTCTACGCAATATCTAATATTTTTTTAAAATAATATAAATATAGCACAAAACTGAAAAGGAACTTGATAGTACATAAATATATATCGAGAGGCACAAAGAATCCTAAGAGCCGCTTTAAAGAACCTAAGTAAAATGTCAAATTAATATGCAGAATCCAAGTTTTATACGATTTATGCATCTGCTTTTGCAAATAAAAGTTTACCCGTGTAATCTGCATCTATCTAAGTTCCAAAGAGCTCTCAAGAAAACTAAATACATAATACTAAAGTAAAAATTGGTAATTATAATTTATGATGACATTCTACTACGCTTTTTAAAATCTATTATTTCGTTGTATTTGACGTTCAGCTCATACATGCTTCGGTAATACAGAGTGAAATTGCAAAATACGGAACTAAACTTACGTCAAAAATAATGATGCTCAAAAAGCTTAAACAAATATCTAACAATGTCAACTATGATAATAATATATAGGTACTGGATGTTATTATATTTTAGAAGACAAATTCTCATAAAAGCAGCAGATACCTATTCCAGAACTATCTCCAACGATGAAAATAAGGTGAAGAAATATCTAACTGGATTTATTTGTTATACTATGATAAAGTAAAATGTTCTTTATGTAAAGAAGTGTGTACATATTTGTATCAGGTGAGGATGGGGTAGTTTTTAAAGGTTGGTCAATTTAGCAATTACTTACAATAAAATATGTCGCCAATATGCGCTCTGTACCTCTTTTCCTAGCCGAGATATAGGATGGGTGTTGCTAGCTTTACCGTACAGTCAGCGGCACCCACTGTTTCTCGGAAAGGGTTACAGCAATATTTTTGTCTTTCCGTAACAAATTAGCAATAAATTAAAAATCAATTCCTTGGAGTTGAATTTTAGAGTTTCATCATTTTTTCGGGGGTGAGTTTTACGCTTGGGGATGATGGGGTAGTTTTTCTGAATTGGTTGATATACCAATCAAGAGCAATTGATTAGCAATAAAATATGCCGCTAAAATGGGCCCTCTTCTCCTTTTCATTGCCGAGATATAGGTTGGGTGCTGCTAGCTTTACCGTAAAGCTAGCAGCACCGGAAATGGCTACAGCAATAAATTTTTTCTTTCCGTAATAAATTAGCAATTAATTCCTTGGGGTTGAATTTTCGATTTTCATCATCTTTCCGGGGGTGAGTTTTACGTTAGGGGATGATAGGGTAGTTTTTGGGAATTGGTTAATATACCAATCAAGAGCAATTAATTAGCAATAAAATATGCCGTTAAAATGGGCCCTCTACTCCTTTTCATTGCCGAGATATAGGTTGGGTGCTGTTAGCTTTACCGTAAAGATAGCAGCAACCACTGTTTCTCGGAAACGGCTACAGCAATAAATTTTTTCTTTTCGTAATAAATTAGCAATAAATTAGTAATTAATTCCATGCTAATGAATTTTCGGATTTCCTTATTTTTTCGGGGGTGGGTTTTGCGCTAAGGGATGATGGGGTAGTTTTTCGGGATTGGTTAATATACCAATCAAGAGCAATTAATAAGCAATAAAATATGCCGTTAAAATGGGCCCTCTTCTATTCCTTTTCATTGCCGAGATATAGGTTGGGTCCTGCTAGCTTTACCGTAAAGCTAGCAGCACCCACTGTTTCTCGGAAACGGCTACAGAAATAAATTTTTTCTTTCCGTAATAAATTAGCAATAAATTAGTAATTAATTCCCTGCTATTCAATTTTCGGATTTCCTCATTTTTTCGGGGGTGAGTTTTGCGCTAAGGATGATGGGGTAGTTTTTCGGGATCGGTTAATATACCAATCAAGAGCAATTAATTAGCAATAAAATATGCCGTTAAAATGGGCCCTCTACTCCTTTTCATTGCCGAGATATAGGTTGGGTGCTGCTAGCTTTACCGTAAAGCTAGAAGCACCCACTGTTTCTCGGAAACGGCTACAGCAATAAATTTTTTCTTTGCGTAATAAATTAGCAATAAATTAGCAATAAAATATAGTCTTAGTCTGAATTCGGCCTTATAAAGTGGTGCTGCTGACTTTACAGACATAAAAATTAGTCTGATGTTTAATTTTAAATATATCATTCAAAGAAACTTTTTGTTTATTATAAGGGACTTTCTGCCCTCGGCAATAATGTAGACTTTTATTCTGCGTTTAAATTTTTAAAAAATACCTATTAATATTCTCAGGACTCGAAAAAAATAAATGCGTTTAAAAAGAGTTCGACCGAAATTTTGGGCCTAAGCTCTCAAAAAGGATTAAAGTAGGTATTATACATTTTTGTACTGTTTGAATTTATTACGCGACGATCCACTGTTTTAAAGATTGGCTGAACGATGTTGCCAGTTGTATGGTCCTCACTATGTGTATCGTAAGTTATTCAACAGGGCATAGAATATACATGGTTAGAAAATATACGCCAAAGTCAGCGCCTCTATGCGGAAAATGTCTGAACTAAAAATTGATGTGAACCATACAAAATGAGGTCCAACTTTTTTTTGTAAAAAAACAGTGTTTGCTATCAGTACATGTCTAAGAAAAAGTCTTACATTGATTGACAAAGTGAGGTCCGTATACTGGACCTCACTTTGTATAGGACCTCACTTCAACCGCAGTTTCTTTTGATATGTGGCTCACTTCATACGCTGGGAGTAAATATATATATATATATATATATATATATATATATATATATATATATATATATATATATATATATATATATATATATATATATATATATATATATATATATATATGAAAGGAAACGGCAATTGCATTTTATTTCACTTCGACCACCACCGATATTCTACACGACGTGTTTCGAGCTCATGTCAAGCTCTCGTCAGGAACATCTAGGTGGATGGTCGAGGTGTAAGAAAATGCTTTTGGCCTTTCTGGTAATAATAAAATAACCAGACTTCAGTACACTTGGTACGACATCTATATTAATTAAACGAAAAGATTTCTCTGGTATACAGAAGAAATCTTTTCTGTTATGAAGACTTTGAAATTTACATTTTCGCGTCCGCTACAGAAAAGATTTCTTCTGTATACCAGAGAAATCTTTTCGTTTAATTAATATATATATATATATATATATATATATATATATATATATATATATATAATATATATATATATAATAATAATTAGCCAATAATTTTAGCTAATCCTGACGAAGCAAATAAATTTTGCGAAAGCTTGATTATAACACAGAGTTTCTCTTACCCTGCCCCTTAGAAATAAATGACTGCAACCTCAATAAAAAACTAAAGTCTACATATTGTCAGTCAATAATACCAAACTTCTTTATATATATATATATATATATATATATATATATATATATATATATATATATATATATATATATATATATATATATAATATATATATATATATATATATATATATTATATATATATATATATATATATATATTATATATATATATATATATAATATATATATATATATATATATATATATATATATATATATATATATATATATATAATATATATATATATAATATATATATATATAATATAAATATATATAATATATATATATATATATATATATATATATATATATATATATATATATATATATATATATATATATATATATATATATGAAACTTAAAGCTAAAATCAATATCAACAAAAGAATTAATATTAAAATTAAACTCACCAGGCTTCCGGGTTGAACCGCGTCGTTGGTTTCTAGGCCGAGCTTTCGACGTCCTCTCTGACGTCATCTTCAGGGCTTCCGGGGTCTCAGTCTCCTGAGGCTCCAGACACTACACTCACTACTCACTACTTCACTACTCACTGCAATACTGTTGTTGCTGACGCTGGGGCGGTCATTTATACCGTGGACTGGTGTGACTGACGTGGCTGTAGATGACGTGGCGGAGTGGGAATTAGCGCGAAGACGATTTGGAGAGGCGCGAAGATTTTTGACGGCGGGAATTGTATTTGTAGATGGAGCGGACGATGTTTTCTTTAGGAGGGGTCTCCAAGTCGAAGGTAAACGGATGCCGTCATCTCTTTTATTGAGACAATTTGGCCGTTTTTTCGATTTCTATGGCTTCTCGGATAATTCTTTGTTTATAGAAGCGGATGGGGGCTATGGTTCTGGAGTGTTCAAAGTCAATTTTGTGACCTGTATGAAGATGGTGTTGGCCTAGGGCTGAAACTGAATCGGAATTGCGAACAGTTATGGAATGTTCATAAATCCTATTTTGGATTCTACGATTGGTTTGTCCTATGTAAGATCGGGGGCAGTCTGCACAAGGAATTTCATAAACTCCGTGTTGTTCATTTGGAATGTTGTCTTTGACGGATCGGACAAGAGATGAAAGTTTTTGTTGGGGGGAACTTTCATCTCTTGTCCGATCCGTCAAAGACAACATTCCAAATGAACAACACGGAGTTTATGAAATTCCTTGTGCAGACTGCCCCCGATCTTACATAGGACAAACCAATCGTAGAATCCAAAATAGGATTTATGAACATTCCATATCTGTTCGCAATTCCGATTCAGTTTCAGCCCTAGGCCAACACCATCTTCATACAGGTCACAAAATTGACTTTGAACACTCCAGAACCATAGCCCCCATCCGCTTCTATAAACAAAGAATTATCCGAGAAGCCATAGAAATCGAAAAACGGCCAAATTGTCTCAATAAAAGAGATGACGGCATCCGTTTACCTTCGACTTGGAGACCCCTCCTAAAGAAAACATCGTCCGCTCCATCTACAAATACAATTCCCGCCGTCAAAAATCTTCGCGCCTCTCCAAATCGTCTTCGCGCTAATTCCCACTCCGCCACGTCATCGACAGCCACGTCAGTCACACCAGTCCACGGTATAAATGACCGCCCCAGCATCAGCAACAACAGTATTGCAGTGAGTAGTGAAGTAGTGAGTAGTGAGTGTAGTGTCTGGAGCCTCAGGAGACTGAGACCCCGGAAGGCCTGAAGATGACGTCAGAGAGGACGTCGAAAGCTCGGCCTAGAAACCAACGACGCGGTTCAACCCGGAAGCCTGGTGAGTTTAATTTTAATATTAATTCTTTTGTTGATATTGATTTTAGCTTTAAGTTTCATTGTATTAACCGCGGAAACCTTTCCGAACATATATATATATATATATATATATATATATATATATATATATATATACAAATGGAAAGGATTAAAATTGGATATATATATATATATATATATATATATATATATATATATATTATTATTATTATTATATTGATATAATATATTAAATTGAATATTAAATTGATATAATAGATATCACTAAATTTTCGATCGAGTCATTCACTAATAAAAAGTTCTCCCCTCTATTTGTTTTTGGTTCTAATTTTCTTAAAACTTCATGAACTTCAAAAACTGATTTTGGTAAAGCTGGTTGTGATTTCCGACGAGCATAATACAGATTTCTTTTGCACAATGTAAATCATTTGTTGTCAACTCAATAGGTTTTCTGCGTCCGGATTATGATTATGACTATTGTTTATACTAGTTGTAATTCGATTCTTATTTTCTCCAATTGATTTGATGAATGCTTTGCAGTTATCCTTTACACATCTCCACTTTGTTTCACCTGAAGCTAATTTTCGTTTTTCTTCTTTAAATTTATAACGTTCACACACTAATAACAATTTTCCTCTTTGACTAAACATTTCATTTATACTTAAAGATGTCATTTAGATTTTGCCTGGATACTGAACTAGTAGTTAATTGAAAGATACATTAATTACACTACGAGGTGTCGACCGAATAACATGCTTTTTAAAACATAGTACAAAAAGAGTGACATTAGTGTATCTTCAACTAGAAGTAATTGTTTTTGACTACATGAGAAGTGGCGTAGCAGATACCCAAACAGTATATTTTCCCTAATCTATAATTCCAAGATAAATTTGTGGGCCGAGATGGGAATACACCCTAATACCTACCTGTTAATATTCGAGCCGAGCTGGGGGTTTTTAAAATGTACCTGGGGTATCATAAAGTATTAAAGGATTATAGTGGGCCGAGATGGGAATACCCCGAGCTATGATACGTCATCTGGAGTTTCGGGGGTTTTCCACACTAAATTGGTGTAAACAGATTGCTGTACCGAGTACTCTGCATAGATTTAGTGTCGGACAGCCTCGAAATTCCAGCAGATGACGTGTATCGCTGTCACCATAGGTACAAGGTGTTCCGAGAAAACCCCCGAGTAATATGTTTGTATCAATTTAGTGCCGAAAATCCTCGAATCTCCAGATAACATGCCTTAGAAATGACCCTGGGCACCAGGTGAACCAGTGGTCGGTTTTGATGACGTATTTGTGTTTAGCAATTCCAAAAATACCGGAGTAATCTGGTAAGGTTACTGTTAATGCACTTTTGAGTGCATTAAGAATACCCAAATGTATTTTGATGTATTTTATGCACTCTAAAATGCAATTATGCTTTTCCACCCGTTTTTTTATTGTAGATTTTTTCTTCACGTCATCCCGAACACAAAGGGAAAAGCTTCAAGTTGATATGTGCTATATTTAATAATCGATTTATCTTTTCCTAAATGCCC
Source organism: Diabrotica virgifera virgifera (assembly GCF_917563875.1). Lineage (NCBI taxonomy): Eukaryota > Metazoa > Arthropoda > Insecta > Coleoptera > Chrysomelidae > Diabrotica > Diabrotica virgifera. The sequence goes on along the minus strand of NC_065450.1, from coordinate 100,758,381 downwards.
TACTCTTATTTACGATACAACATTATCAATCTAAAGCCTAACTATTAAAACAAAAGTTGCATGAGTAGTAGTAGTAGGGGAGGAAAGTATGCTAAATTTGCAGTTACTCGAGCGTTATGGGGACCTATTGGGTTGTGAAGAGTAGGTCCTAAGACAAAAAAAAAAGTTAAGTTAAGTTTTCCATAAAGTGGGGGACTTTCCATTTTTTAATTTAATTTTCCATTTCCAACCATCTTTTTTTCTGATTATAACGCTATCCATAATTTGAAAAAATATCTCGAATAAAAGTTACTTATTTTTTACGTAAGGAGTCCAAATCTGCTATAAAAAATGGGGACTCTTATTTAATATTGTAAAGCAATCCCCTACCCCAACTCCTCGGGGGGCCGTGTATGGTGTCATTCGATAAATTTTTCAAACATATTGAATACATGTATTTTCCAGTTTTTCGATCTGATGTTCATTTCTTGAAATATCGCGGGGTTCGTATTTAAAATTTTAATTTTACCCCCACCCCTCTCCGTGGGGGTCGTGTTTGGTATCATTCGACAGATTTTTGAAGCATGTTCAACACGTATTTTTTAGTTTATCGATCTGACGTTCATTTCGCGAAATATTCGCTTTTTTGTGAAACTTTGTGACTCACTCATTTCCTTACGCCCTGCTCAAATCTTCAGCTTTTTGAAATATACACTGTTTTGCATGTACTTGACTTACCTTATCTTAATTTGACGATTTCGAGTTTTTGTAAGGATATATATTTTTTTCGGACCCCACTTAACGAACTCCCCTGTATTAAGAGCCAATATACATATAAGGTAGAGGTACATTTACAGGCTACACAGTTTCTCCCCATGTGATAATCTGACGCGCTCGAGTAAATGCAAAAAATCCCGCTTGCGCTCCTCTACCATAGATATTTCCATATTATTATACACACAGTTTTAAAAGCTAAGCATCACCAAAAAATTTAGGTACGCTCATTTTTATAGTTGATTTTTCATGAACATGTTCACGGATTCAATGTTCATTACAAACATTGGGTCTATTGAATAAAAAGAAGTATTTGTTTTTACTTACAAGTATTTAAGTATTTACTTAATACTTATTGAATAAAGTCATTTCTTTAATGCTTTATTCAATTACTATTAAGTAAATACTTAAATACGAGGAAGTAAAAGCAAATATGTACTTCCTTTTATTCAATAGACCCACTCTTAAGGTGTCGACCAGAATTATTGTTAACGTTGTGTGCCATTCTGTTTTAAAGGTTTGTTAACCCGCCGTTACACGCGTCTTCTATTGTGACGTGGTTGCACGCGTATGAGCGTCGCCCTCACCTACATAAATTCGACTTATTTCGAGGAAGAATGAATGTCAACATGTAGAAATATAAAATGGGTTGTACTCACATATTATAGAAAGTCTCGTAAACCAATTTTTTTTTATTAATTTAACAAAACAAATGTAAAAATAATATAGATCAAAAGCAAATTTTCTAATTTTCAATTTCAGCAAGCCACTTAAGAAATTAACGTTCTTTACGCGAATTCATTTTACTAAAAATACAAATTAAAATTAACAACTGTTCTGAAGTTATTTCTTTGTGGCATTTATGTAATTAACTATTAATATTTTGTATTTTGATAACGACGTCCGAGGTGGAATTCGAAACGTCAATAAAATCAATTTTTCAAGTTAAATTGTGGCTTATTTCCCAATTAGAATAGGTAAATTTAAAAATGGGTTCTTAACCAGTGGCGCACCTAGAATTTACCTCTGGGGGGGGGGGAGGGGGTTTGCTTGGGCACCGAAAGTTTTTTTTTGTATTATTTGTGAAAGACAAGTTACATTTCCTACTTTCTTTTATATATATTTCTATATGCTCTGGGTGGGATTTTAACCCCCAACCCCCCCTCGGTGTGCCACTGTTCCAAACCTAATCCAAACAGTAATATTTTAATTAAACCTACCTAAATATTAAATAAAAACCTAAAAGTTTCTTTGAGATAATAGAAACGTGATTTCACTGTGATTGCACGCGCAGTGAGGAATTCCCTCACTTGAAGAGGGATGTCTCTTGTTTCAACTATCACACAGCACACTGACCGCCTGAAATATTCTATAACTTTTTCATAACCTCTCATGAACCATGCTAAAGGCATTCCTGGGTGCTTAAGGTTATCGTATTAGTTTACACAATTTCATTGGTTATAAACAAATATGGTGAGGGATTCCCTCATAGCGCGTCTGATGGCGGGTTAACTGTTATTTTTTATTATTAATTTAGTTTTGTCTATTTTCTTTGTTTTTAAAGATATCAGTGACATTCTAAAAATAAAATGTTCACAAAACATAAGACTATAATACGATTTCGATGTATACTCACACTTATACCTTGTCATCACAATAGGGTGTCTCAAACTTAACATAAAAAAAACGTATCTTTTCTTCCACCCAGTATAAATTCAAAATGTTTGAGTATACCTTTGATAAACTGTGTAAATACCAACGAAAAATCTAAAATAATAAAAAAAAATTAGCGAAATCGGTTAATCTGTTCACGAAAAAATCAACTATGAAAATGAGCATAATTTTAGGTGATGCACAACTTTTGAAACTATGTTTATTATTTAAAACCAGTGAGAGACTTTTTTGAAAATTTTATTCCATAACAAAACAGCTGCAACCTGCAACTATGGCCTCCTTGATGCTGAGGTCATAATGTCGATCCCTATTTCGTAATAATTATGAAATCAAATTCGTCAGAATTTTTTTTTATAGATTTACAGACCTTGATTGTAACTTTTATGTTTTCCTTACTGAGTTAGATGTGCTGTTTAAAAATATCAAAATGTAAATATTTATATTCATTAGGCGCAATAAATGGTTACGATATCTATATACTTATTGTAAAAACCAGATTTTTTTAGTTGAATTAAGTAATCGTGATTTGTTAAGAAAAATAAAAATTCCAAAACCGATAACATGTAAACCAAAAACTACTGAATAAAACACGGATACTTATGCACGTTTTATGGAATATACGCAGGCTAACCAAGTAAGTTACGTTTTGGAATAGAAAAAAAACAAGTACCTACAAGAAAAATATTTTATTATATACATTTGAAAGAGACACTCAAATACTATTTTTCTACATAATCTCCAAACAAATTCAGGCACTTACCATAACGATGGTGATCTAGCTTTGAAATACCACTGTTATAAAATTCTGCTGTCTGAGACTTCAACCAGGTGTTCAATGCCGTCCCGTTGCTCCGCATCGTTATCAAAGCGCTGGGTTGTAAGCCAGGTCTTCATTGCTCGAAACAGGTGGTAGTCGCTAGATGAAAGATCCGGACTATACGGCGTATGAGGAAACACCTCATACTTGAATAGAAGAGACAAGTTCATCAGTCACAATGCTTGGCCGTCCACCGTCTACTTCGTTCTTCGTCGTGCACATCGGTTCGGCCATTTTTGAAGCACCATTGACGTACTCCACCTTCAGTGATCACATTGTTTCCATAAACAGCACAAATTTCGCGATAAATTTCAGTTGGTTTGTTGTTTTTAGCCAACAAGAACCGAATTATCACACCTCACAACTGGTGGGGTTTTCGATCGCGGCACACATTTCAAACAGCTGTTGTAAAATAAAGAGAAGAGACAGTGACTTAGCACTGGACAGCCACTGAACGGAGGAACGCCACGATGCTAAGGTGACCGCGCTAGCCCCGCCCCTAGCGGTTACAGATCAAAACGTAACGAAATTTCTGGATAGCTCTCGTATAAATATAGTAGGAATATTGTAAAAATTTTAACAATATGAAATATGACAATGACGCCCACATGAGTTATAGTTTATAGTTATTCTTTTTACCTTTATGGCTATGCGACTTGCGCTTTTCTAATTACATTTCTCCATAAGTTTCTATTTTGGGTCAAACCACATACCAATATTAGTACCCTTCAACATACAAACAAGCCTAAAGCTCGGTTTCATAATCAGTTAAAATGGATTTTAAATTTTAACTTGGTACCTTTATCAATGCAATTCATATGGGAAAATGTCAACTTTAAAGTGAACTTTAGTTAATGTTCACTTTAAGTTGAATGAAACCGGGCGTAAGGGTATTCCAGTAGGTCTTCTTTAGTCAGAAAATTGTTGAAACATAAAAATTATGCTATTTATGAAAATTAAGGTAACTTAATGCATTTATGTTTTTTTATGTAATTTGGGTTTATTTTTTATGTCTTTTGGTTGGTGTTTCATTGGAAGTCTCTCCCCCCTCAAAGACAAATGTTTACATCCGCCGCTGATGCTTTCTAATTTTGTCATAAATTATTTCTCATCTAGAGATAATTCACATAGATTTTCCCTAATGTATCGCTCTCTCTCTTTCTCTCCTCATCGCAATCTAATATCTTCCTGAATTTGCCGCCAAGCATTCTCCTCTACATCACGTAGCAACGGAGCTCATTTTATCTAACCACCTTTTGCTTGGCAGGTGACAGGATCATTCTGTTCTATTATCATTCGTATCAGGTGGGTTCTTTGTAATATCGATATATCGTCCCTTAGCTAACAACATCGCATAAGTCATTTTTACCAACTTTACAGGAGACGAAAAAAACTACTTTTTGAAACACCGCCTAAGAAAAAAAAAATACCGTTAGTAAACACCGCTTAAGTTATTTTATTATGATTTCTTTCTATATTAATACGCGTAAATGAATAAACATTACTTTATTATATAGTTTACCTCTTGATCTTCTATAAAAACTTTTTGGATACTAGACTTTTCAGCAGTAAAACTCACGTACAAACATATAATCACAGAGCGACTTGTGCGGTGTTGACCATAATACAGGTGTTGACGACTTGCGCGGTGTCACTACTTTTTGAATTACGGCATCTGATTGACTGAAATTTAAATCATGTGACAAATGGTTAGATGCGCAATGAGCAGACCTATCCAACGGTATGTATATGTCAAAACCGTTAATTTTCGACTTAAGCGGTGTTGTAAGCTAAGGGACGATATGTAACTCGTGGTTATTGAATCTTATTCTCCACACACCATTACTGCTAATGGGTCCCAATATTGCTCTCAATATCTTTGTTTTAAAAATATTGATAAGATTTAGTCGTTTTTGTCGTGATCCAACTTCGCAGCGTTTATTGTCAAATTTTGCATGGTTCGTTGTTTTCTTTTTGTATTAAGGTATGTGTAGATATGCGCGCCGCGCACTTCGCGCCGTGTGTACGCCGTGTGTTCTTGGCGCCGACAGAAGTTGGATCACGTGAAAACACGTACTAGCGCGTACTAATTAATCTAACGAACCAGCCACGAATGCATATCGCACACACGGCGTGAAGTTTTCGGCGCGCATATCTATACCTAGTATACGTAAGGGTTTCAGTTTTATCCATTTTGACGGGTAAACCTGTTTCTTTCGCATTTTCCTCTGGTTCCACATTTTGTTAAACGTTTTTAGTCTTTCGATCTTTAGATCTTCGGTTATTTAGACTTCTGGTTGTCTTAAATACATGTCACTATTGCGTCCACTAACAAACTATTTCGTGTTCATTTGCTTACGTGACAGTGACAGTTGTTTCGTTTTGTTTCAGAGCACACCACGGGCCGTTCTGACGGATCCAAGGGGAGGAAACGTACGTAAACCTATGGTGGTGGTCTCAAAATGAAATCCTAACTGTCTCAAAATGAAATCCGTGCCGGTCCTAGCTTGCGTGGGGGAGGAGCTCTGAATTGAGTAGGGGCTCTTCAGTACTTCACGGAAGACGGACTGGGAGGGGGATGTCCTCAACCCCGACACGGCGCGTCCCAATAACTGATAGGGAACGTTCCTGTAGATATGCAGGTCAGGTACGAATAAGGTTAAACCAAATAAGTACCCGCGGATCAACTGAGGGCATGACATAGGGCAGCAGCTACGTCATTATTGCACTGGGGTTGTGTGATTCATACAGGGATACAGGTTTGATGTAAAATACTCACAGGCGGCAACAACATCTTAGTTCAACCGGCTGTGGTACTGCGATCAGGCAGGCAAGGGGAAACCACCTGATTATCTTCCCAGAGAGCGTTATGAAATGACGACTAGGCAAGGAAATTCTGTGCTTTGCAATCCGGCTAGCAACCGGTGCAGTATCGATTCCGGGTCGAATGGTGTGAAATGGGCGACCGGGCAGATGATTGTGGACGACCAGGCAATTTCAAAAACGTTGGGCAAAATATGTACATGAATACCTCCCAGTAAATGGTCGTATAATAAAAATAGCCCTAAACGCTAAACCAATCAAAATGCACATTATACAGGTATATATGCCAACATCCGAAGCGACAGAAGATATAGTAGAAGAAACATACCATCTGATACATGAAACCATCTCTAATATACCTAAGAAAGAACCAATGATGATAATAGGAGATTGGAACGCAAAAATAGGAAGAACGAAAGTAGACGAACATTTGAAAGGAACGATAGGTGAGCATGGCTTAGGCGAGCGAAATGACAGAGGTGAACGGCTCCTTCAATTTGCCATCTATATGGATCTCAGTGTAGTAAACACAATGCTTAAACATCATCCGCGAAGATTATCAACATGGTCTTCACCTGGAGGACGATACAAGAACCAAATAGATTATATTCTTATTACTAAACGATGGAGGAGCTCTGTGACCAATGTGAAGACAAAACCAGCTACAGACTGTGGTTCGGACCATAAAATGCTACAAGCAGAATTTCGCATTAAGTTACACAGTAAAACAATTGCAAAAAAAGACAAAAAGACAAAAATTGGTTCCAAAACACCCGGAAAAGTTTAGAGAGGCACTAGCAAAAGCTGACCTACCAGTGACTACCGGAGACCCTGACAAAACGTGGGAATACACAAAGAAGATGATCACCGAAGCCATCAACAACACAAATCCCAAAGAAAAAATAGATAGGAAAAAACATTGGATCACTGAAGAAACTCTCAACCTTGTAGAAGAAAAACGAAAACTTAGAAACGGCACGTCAAATTCAATACAAAAAGAAATAGAGATAAGCACCATAAATACAACTATAAAACACTTGTGCAGAAGGGACAAAAATAATTATATAAAAAGCATATGTGAACAACTAGAGAAACATGCTGACCGCCAAGAATCCAGAGAACTTTTCTCCAAAGTCAAATATCTAGCGAGAGAATTCAAACCACAGACACAGATCATCAAAGATAATAGTGGAAATACCATAACAAACCCAGACGGTATCGCAGAGGTGTGGAAACAATATTGTGAAATACTATTCTCTAACAACGACCCAGACCATAATACAGAGAAAAGAAGTTATGAAAAAGAACCTCAAATATTGAAATCTGAAATTGAGCAATAAAAAAGCTAAAATGTAGAAAAGCACAAGGAGAGGATGGAATAACAGCTGAAATAATCAAAGAAATGGGAGAATTAGGGACGGAAGTAATGCTTAGAATTTGCAATGAGATCTGGAATACCTGAAAGTGGCCAAATGACTGGGGTAAACTGACGTTTATTCCCATATACAAAAAAGGTTCTCCGACAGATTGCAGTAATTACCGTACAGTAGCGTTGATATCTTAGGCGAGCAAAGTACTTCTAACAATAATCAATGAAAGATTAAAATCCATTCTCTTACCGCAAATTCCACAAGAACAATGCGGATTCGTCCCAGGTAGGGGAACAAGAGAACACATTCTTAATATTCGTCAAATTATTGAAAAATCTCGAGAGTTTAACATAGAAACATATTTGTGCTTTGTTGACTCCTCCAAGGCCTTCGATAACGTAAAATGGGATAAAATTTGGCATATACTTAGAGAAAATAGGTACGCCAGAACATCTAATCTATCTATTACAAGCACTTTATGTAAATAGCACCGCTAATATAAGAGTTAATAATGTGGTTTCAAAAAACTTCAAATTAAAATCTGGAGTGCGACAGGGATGTATAATATCCCCCATTCTATTCAATATATATAGTGAACACATTATGCGTCAAGTTTTTGAGGAATGGCAAGGTGGAGCAACGATAGGAGGAAGAAAAATAAAAAAAAACGTTATGCTGATGACACTGTTATATTGGCGTCTTCACCAGAAGAACTGGAAGAAATTATGAATAGGCTAAGAACGGTGAGTACAGAATATGGTTTGAAAATAAATATACAGAAAACCAAAGTAATGATCATCGATAGAATCAGAAACAACCAACCGGAGATAAGAGACTTGACAGGTTACGAAGTGGTCAGACAATTTAATTACTTAGGCTCCGTTATTACTAACAGTGAACGAAGCGAAGACGAGATCCGTAGGCGCATCATAATGGCCAGATCGGCAACAGCCAAACTCACAAAAATATGGAAGAATACTGACATTACAAAAAACACAAAATTACGCCTTGTTTGAGCGTTAATATTTTCTATCGCCACCTACGCTTCAGAGACTTGGACCATCAAAAAAGCAGATTCAAAACGTATAATGGCATGTGAAATGTGGGTCTACCGGAGAATGTTGCGCATACCATGGACCGCACATCGCACAAATAATTCAATATTAGCCTAACTTAACATAAAAACTAGACTCAGCACAACTATCAACCAAAATATACTGAGATATTTTAGACATATAACTAGAAGAAGAGAAGGCATGGAACGAATGATAGTTGAAGGCAACGTAGAGGGCAGAAGATCCAGAGGAAGATCTCTATTACGATGATCGGACCAAATAAGGGACATGACTGGTTACTCGTTCTCCGAAGCAAAACAACACGCACAGGAGAGAGAGGATTGGATAGAAATAGTCAAACGACTTACATGACGCCACTACATCCTTACGAAGGAGAACAGATAGAGGAGAGAACTGTCTTTCATTACAAGCCATTTCGGCTAAAACAAGAATCTTCCAACATTTGAGGTAGTAGATGGGACATAATGCTAATTCTGCGAGGTAGAGGATAAAATCTCTATATATTCACTATCAGGCACCTGCGCCATAAGAAACTTTACTTGGGGGTACAGCAGATACAAGAACAAAAAGAGGATTTAACATAAAACCTCCAAACACACGAAACTTCCTCTGAGGAACAGGATTGCGTCAGCAATTATAATCACTGGAAATTGAACAGTAAAAATGAAATAAGAGAAATGAATAAGAAATGGAGCGATTGATCATAGAGCCAGACTCAGAAAAAAATTATAATTATTTTATTAATTTACACCTTTATAAATTTCAAGTTCTGGCCCAGATGTTCTTGATTGAAAAGAGTTTTAAAAAAGTATTGAAAAAAACTTCCTACGACATTATCGTCATTAAAAAACGAAATATGGTAATTAGTTGAATAACAATATGATACATTGGCTCTCCATTCCATCTCATACTAATAAGGGGACAATGTCTGACATTGAACCTGATATAGTTCATTCTCGTTTAAACGGTGAATTAATTGTAGATGTAATGAGTACGTGGGTACACTTAACATTAAAAACTAAAAGATGGATACAAAAAATTATCCTCGAATTAAATGTAACTAAGAATTTCAGTGTAGTATTTGATAGGAAGCATAGCAGTTTATATTTTTGTTAAAAGGATATCAGTGCTTTTCAGATAAAACTATCCACCTTAAATGACTTTTGAACCACCGATTTTTAGAAAAAGTGCAAAAACACGTCAAATAATATTTGAACGGTAGATATTAGGCCGTATTTAAGCTTACCGGGAAAGGCACCCTCTCAACCCCGTATCATCCCTTAATTTTTTTAATTACTTCCAAATTTTTCTATTTGATATTTGGATTCTCCTCTTTGAACTGATTTCACAAATGTATAACACATGATGTTTAAAGCGATTAGTTTATGAGAAAAATAAATACAAAAGCAAGAAAACTGAAATGAAAAAAAAATATTTTTAAAAATTTTATTACAAACATTTTTAAGATGAACAATTGACAATAATTATTCAAAAAAACTTTTATTAAAATTTTGAATAATTATTGGTAAAATTTTTGACAGTGAAATGTTCATTCTAAATGTTTGTAATAGAATTGTTAAAAAAAAATAATTTTTTTCAATCCACTTTTCTTGCTTTTGCTTTATTTATTTATTTTTCTCATAAACTAATCGCTTTAAGCATCATGTGTTTAAAATCAGTACAATTTTGAAATCGGTAAAAAGAGGAGAATCCAAATATCAAATAAAAAAAGGTGCAAGTAATTTAAAAAAAAAATTAAGGGATGATACGGGGGGTGAGAGGGTGCCTTTCCCGGTAAGCTTAAATATGGCATAATGTGTCCCCCCTTCAAATATTATTTGACGTGTTTTTGCGCTTTTTCTAAAAATCAATGGTTCATAAGTCATTTAAGGTGGATAGTTTTATCTGAAAAGCATAGTTAATAATACACACGCCACTGATTAATCAACTACTCATTTAAAGACAACTAAGCTTCGACAGCAGATGAATGTAAAGGTCTCAAGTTCCAGACGCAGAAAAAATCTGTAAAACCAATATGGAGCAACAGGAAATACCATAGGAATTTCGACGAGAATACAGGTTCCTTTTGTGACTTTTTATTTTTAACATTAGTGGTTTCTTTCAGAATAGTAATTAGCGCACTTTTTGTCGAAATATAAGTATTAAGTAGTTGTCACATAAAATACGGTTAAATTATTATTATACATATTATATGTAGTTTCAAAAGTTACGCATTATAGTATTTTTACTACAAAAACGTTATTACGTAGGTCAAAATTTTTGACGTAAGAGAACTGTCAAAACATTAGAATGTGACTTTTCATTATTGCCGTGTTTATAATAAACATAGCAATAATGAAAAGTCACATTCTAATGTTTTGACAGTTCTCTTACGTCAAAAATTTTGACCTACGTAATAACGTTTTTGTAGTAAAAATACTATACCTAAAATTATGGCCATTTTCATAGTTGATCTTTTGTGAACAGATTAACGCATTCGCTAATTTTCTTTTATTATTTTAGATTTTTCTTTGGTATTATACAGTTGGGCAAAGGTTTACTCAAACTTCTTTTTTGAACTTATACCGGATGGAAGAAAAGAAATGTTTTTCTTATGTTAAGTTTGAGACATCCTGCAAGGAGGACAATGTTTAAGTATGGGTTAAGTCCTTTTCATGAGCATTTTTCAGTGAGTCACAAATGATAGAAAAAAAGGTAAGTCCGTGATAATAAACATTTATAACATTTATTCTAACAAACATGACGTTTTAGTTAGGTAAATCTGACAGTTGTCACATTTTATTTGCAATTTGGCATAAAAACAAATCAATTGTCTTTGTTGCATTTACAAAATGGTATTTTCTTTGATTTGTATAGTCATATAAATTGTACAACTTATATTCGTAGATATATTATATAATTTGTAAATAATTTTTTCGATTATAGTGCCATCTATCGACAACTGGAATAAATGTTATAAATGTCTCTAATCACAGACGTGCTTTTTTTTCTGTCACATACAATTTAATGCGTTAGAAAGAAATCGAAAATCTGTGACGCACTGAAAGATGCTCATGAGAAAAAGAATATACATCGAAATCGTATTTAGTCTTATGTTTTGTGAATATTTTGTTTTTTGAATGTCCCTGATATCTTTAGAAACAAAGAAAATAGACGCTTTTATTCTTTAACTGAAACAAAACTAAAATAACAATAAAAAAACAGTTAACAGAACTTTAAAAACGGAAAGGCATATAATGTTAACAATTGTAGTCGACACCTTATGGGTTATTTGTCGACCAAGTGAGCGGTATGCATAGCGCAACATAATAGTGACGAAATTGTTTAATGGAGTCTCTGTGATGTTTTGGGGTGGAACTTCCTTGATAGCAACTACGGATTTGCTGTCTACGTGGAGACAAACCTCTTGGAACACTTTGTTTCTTTCGCACTATATATAGGAAATAATTTCATCTTAGTGATCCTCCTCACGTATCGCATGTCGTCAGTTAAAAACATATTAAAGAGTAAAACAGTATTGTGTCTTTGTTATTAAAGATATCAGAGAAACTAAAACAATAAAATGTTCACAAGATATGTAACTCCAACCTAATTTTGATATAACCTACCTTTGTACCATTTTCACCCTACCTAACTTTTGTTTCAGGTGAAACATAGGTTAAAGAATATAACCGTCTATTTTTTTTGTTTCTAAAGATATCATGGACATTCAAAAAACAAATTGTTCACAAAACATAAGGCAACAATACGATTTCGATGTATGTACACTTACACTTGTACCTTGTCCTCCCTACAGGGTGTCCCAAACTTAACATAAGAAAATCATTTCTTTTCTTCCACACGGTATGTTATAAGTACAAAAAAGAAATTTGAGTACACATTTGCCCAAGTGTGTAAATACCAAAGAAAAATCTAAAATAATAAAAAAAATTAGCGGAATGCGTTAATCTGGTCATGAAAAAATCAACTATGAAAATGAGTATAATTTTAGGTGATGCATAACTTTTGAAACTATGTTTATGAAATAAGTATGTTATATACTGAATCCAATAGTCAATAGACGGTTGAATGATAATGTACCAAATATAATAGAGTAATTTTAACTTAATATAACATAATAGTTATTACAGTCTAAGTTGGCTTTAATTTAACATAAATTGTAATAAATATTTAGTTGAGTAATAATGGAATGAAAACCTATACATTTACTTTTTACTATTTTTAAAAAATTATTTTTGCTTTGCGATTTTACATTTCTATTTCGAAACCGAAAATCGTTTTCAAAAAATTCCTGAGATTAAATAATTGTAGGTAAATATTAATTATTGAAAATTTGATTTTAAGCCTTCTCTCTCAAGGAGGAATGTAAACGGAAATTTAAAAAGGAGAAAAAAGATACAAAACTTTTATACAGAACTTAGAGAAGAAAGCAGCAGGCACAAGGCACACAGCGAACCAGTGATATCTGCACCGAGACACGAGGTGAAGTAAGAGGGATGATAAAAGTGTCGTGGTAGATGTGGACGAAGGGTACCTCAAGTGCGATGTGACCGGGCATATGGCGAATTCAAGAAGATGTCCAAATTTAAATCAACTGGATAAAAGTAGGAATTACTGAGGAGTAGTCCCAAGAAAAGTGCGTTTAGTGAAAACACCACGAAATAGAGTACGAAAAAATTTCGGGGCTAAGAAATATCTAATACAGGAAATAAAATATGAGAGCTGGGGTTCCAAAGTAACGTGGGAATGGCAAGATTAGCTTATGATCTTGTCGCGACTGCCACCATAGAAGAGAACATCGACGTGTGGTGACAGCGGAGCCAAACAGCGGTGAGAAGTAAAGAATAGTTCGTGGATACGACTGATAGTGTTTGTACTAATTTATTCTAAATTCACAATCAAGATGCAGTAGAAAGAAATAAACAAACCAAGACACGTTAAATGCTACTAGCAGCACTCCCGAATCATAATTTACAATGTATAAACTTTGTGAATGATCATTTGGGATTAATGTACATAACATTGTAAATTATGATTTGAGAGTGCTCCTAGTAACATTTAACGTGTCTTGGTTTGTTTATTTCTACTGCATTTTGATTGTGAATTTAGAGTAGAATAGGAAGCTGCGAGTGTATAAAATTAAGCTAAAAGTACCGCGCGTGGAACTCTACAGGAATATTTGTACAGAAAAAAGAATGAACTAGAAAGAACTGGCTGAAAAGCTGGATGAGGACATCAGGGTCAGAGATACAGGATCGCAATGAAGAAGTTCTATGTGTACCCTCAGTACGAAATGCCTAGGGACAAGAAGCTCGGAGTAACACGAGAACTCTTCCTGGCCGGCAGATGGCATGGAGTATGGAGAGACGAGGGAGCTGAATTGGTGGTACCTACCCTTTACCACGGATGAACTTGTCGAGGCATTGGGCGCACCTAAGATGCATCGTTGACATGATTGATATAACAGGACGCTTATTACCGAAGCAATTTGATTTTTGCAAAGAGAAAAGTAAGATTTATCCTATCATGAGTGTATTCGATGTACTGCGTAATAGAGGGGATGAACACCTCCGGATGGCCCTGCTGTTGTTCGATGTTAAGAATACATTCAATACGCTGCAGTGAAATGAGGTAATGAAGGCGATGGACGAGAGAGAATGGCATGGTTATCTGATGGATGTGGTGGCGGAGTATCTTTCCGAGTGTCCGAGAGAAGGAATATGTTGGAAAAAGGCACGGTCGTCGATATGACGGCCAGTTTTTCTAGAGATCTGACTTAAGCCTTTCCTCCGAATGGCTTCCGTGAAGAAATGGATAACACAGCACGATCTGAAACTCGCGGTAGAGAAGGCAGTAACTATTATTTTGAAGGGGAAAAGGAACAGGCAAAAGATTTATGTTCAGTCACAAATTAATCCCTTAATTTGTAATCTCACAATAATCTTACCTTCACTTAAATCGAAGGTAATAGTTGATTTTCAACTTCAGTGACTGTACTATACGAAATCGAAAAGCGCGTATTTTGCGAGCTCATGAAATAGTAAACGATATGTAGTTTTAACATAATTGATTATATTCATTTTAAGTACAATGAGCTTTTGAGTTGGAGGTTTTGTTGCGAAGCTCAATAGTCGAAATTCGCGTGTTTTAAGAGTTTATTCTTAGGATTTATACGCTATATGAATTATATCCTCAATACGATATATTTTAATTTTTCGCAACATTTTTTCCTTGAGTTGAATTAATTAAGGGGTCGTTTGGGGATTAAGGGGATGAGCTCAAAAATCGAAACTATATCAATTAGAAAGTTTATAAATAGCTCGAAAGTCAGCGCTATTTGTTTTTTTTTTTTTAATTTTTGCAAATGGAGGGGGAGCTCAACAGGTCTGGGAAAACGAGGGCACAAAACTTAAGGCGAGAATAGAACGAGCTAGAGCGGAATTTGCAATATGAAAAAGCTCCTCCAGCTTTTTGCTTTGGGCAATTGGAAAGTTATTTTATTTTCCATTATTTATTTGCGAACCTAGGAATCTTTGCCTAAAGAAACTCGTAGACATCGTAAACGTAATACTCATACTAACATGATTTGAAAAAATGCTAAGGAACAGTCACCTGAATTTATCAGAATAAACGTGGAATTTATCGAAATGCAAATAAAAATGCAAAAAATCTGTTGCTAATAACCAAGAAAAAGTATCATCTTTGCCAAATTAATATCAAAATTTGGTTCTATGGTGACGCGATCATTTAAAAACATTAAAACAACCGTTTTTATTGTTATAAATGAACGTCTTTTATTATTATATAAATATGTTTATATACATTTATTTATATCCTTTAAAATAACAGCTGATCTGGTATATGAAAATGAGGTTGAGGTTTATTGGGTATGCAGCTGAATGGAAAAACAGGTTGTACAGGTGTTTACCGAATCATTATATTTCGCCAACCCTCATTGACAAAGCTACATACAATATTATGTAAAAAATAATATAAAAATTTTAAAATATAAAATAGAAATTAGTTAATATTGTAACATCCATCGGTACAGGAAGAAATAAAAACTTGTTTTAAGTCACATTTGCGTATTTTTAATAGAACTAATTTTCGGGCAATTGGAAAGTTCTTTTATTTTCCATTATTTATTTGCGAACCTAGTAATCTTGCTTAAAGAAACTCTTGATTTATATATGTTTACTTCCTACCCCTTAAAACTACAATACACTGAAAAAATTAAAAAAGAAAAATATACCAAATTACAAAGTGCAGAAATTCACGGTCTCAACTAACGAAAATTGGTTAGACGAATATTATATAATTAGACAGGGTGTAACAAAAATGTAGGTCATAAATTAAATCACATATTCTGGGACCAAAAATAGTTTGATTGAACCTAACTTACCTTAATACCTTAATACCTAGCACAATGTTTCTAAAACTTTTTTGCCTCTTAGTATTTTTTCAATAAGGCAGTTTTTCTCGAGGTACAACTTATTTTTTAATATGTTTACATAAAATTTTTATGGGTGTTTTGTTCCTTTAAACCCCCCAAATGCTAATGTACTGTAGCGGTTATTTACTGTGTAATTACTTCTAATTACAATAAAACCAGCGGTTCGTAATTTATATACGACTTTATTTTTATTTATACAAGTTTACTTTACAAACTTTAGCTTAAGACTAACTCTATTTACAAATATGTCCTATTTATATATGCGATACAGATATTCCAGAAATATCTATATATCTCCAGCTATGTCCATGTGACCGCTTGCACGTCATCGGCGCTGCATCGGCGTATCTCGAAACATCGATAGTGTTCTGTCTGTCCGGAGACGGGAGCTGGTATACGAGGGTAGGTCAATAATTATTTTGTTACACTGCTCCCCTCTTAAGATCTGAGCGTCCCGATCAGCAACTCTAGATGGCCCAGGATGGCGGAATCTACAGGATTCTCCAGCTCTGCATACACCCCTAGAAAAGAAGTAACAGTCTACTGTCTTTGAAGGGTATGACATCTTCGGGTTCATGCAACACACAGTAATCCGTACGCCAGTTTCTCTGAAGATCACTTCCAGCATGCTTCTCACAATCTTCCAATCCAGATTTTCTACTGCATGGCCAATTTTTGGTAAAGCCAAATCTTTGATGTCATAATTACAGACCATTTTCTTCAAATTAGTTAGAGCACGCCATATGTTCTCGTAGCTTGGCGTGTCCGTATAAGACTTCCTGGTCACTATATACAGCAAAGATCGAGGACCATCTTCCAATCGCAATACTCTTCCAATTTTAGGTTGTTGATTCCTTAACTCGTCCAGGCGGCCGAACTTTCTATTGAATACGGACGAGATTCCTTTAGTCATCTCGAGGTCTTGTGCAACACAGTGGGCTAGAGAGACGTTTTCTGGAACACCAAACAGATCTTGCTGAACTTCTGTGGTCACGCCGAATCTAGCACTCTTTCTTTCTGCGTAATTTGACATAAATTCCTTAAAACTTGGCTGTGGTGCATCTTTCATCTCCTGTTGGAGGACTCGGGCTTCCTCTGTTTCATTTGAGCCAGCATATGGTGCAAGACGATTTATGTGAATAACTTTTGGTTTACCGTTTGGTAACTTCTTAATTCTGTATATTACGTCATTTATTTTCTTCTTAACTTCATACGGACCTTCCCATTGTCTTTTCAGTTTAGGACACAGGCCTCGACGACGTTGTGGATTATAAAGCCAGACAAGATCACCTACTTCGAAGCTTTCATTCTTGCAGCGAGAATCATATTGATCTTTCATTCTGTCACTGGCTATCTGGATGTGTTGTCGGGCAAGTTCATGAATGTTGTTCATTCGTAACTTCAGGCGGTCTACGTATTCTTCGCCTGCAACATATTCCTCGGAAGGTCTGCAGCCAAACTCTAGGTCGCAGGGCAAACGAACTTCACGACCCAACATCAGGCAGGTTGGTGTTTGACCTGTAGTTTCATTCACGGCCGAGCGGTAGGCCATCAGGAATAAATGAATGTGTTGGTCCCAATCTCGCTGATGTTCAGATACAACTTTAGACAAGTGTTTACCCATCGTTCGGTTCATCCTCTCGACCATTCCATCTGATTGAGGATGCAGGGGTGTTGTTCTGGTCTTATTGGCACCAATCAATTTACAAACGTTTTGGAAAAGAGCTGACTCAAAGTTTCGCCCTTGGTCGGAGTGGATCTCCAAGGGAACACCAAATCGGCTGAAGAATTCTTTAACAAGTACCTCTGCAACGGTAGCAGCTTCTTGATTCGGTAATGCATAGGCCTCGGTCCATTTCGTAAAATAGTCCATGGCTACCAGAATGTATTTATTTCCAGCATCGGTTTCTGGAAATGGACCTGCAATGTCGATTGCTACTCTTTCCATAGGACTTCCAACATTGTACTGTCTCATGGGTGCTCTCTTTTTACCAACTGGACCATTACCGGATGCACACAGTCCACATTTCCGGCACCATCTTCTTACATCATCTTTACAGTTCACCCAATAGAACCGTTCTCGAACCTTTTGCAGAGTCTTCGTAATACCAAAGTGTCCACCTGATGTACCGTCATGCAACTGACGCAATACTTCTGACACTTTACTTTTAGGTACAATCAACTGAAGCTTAGATTCTGTACCATCATCGTTCTCAAAGGTTCTGTACAGAAGATCATCTTTTAGTATCAGGCAATTCCATTGGCTCCAGTAGGCCTTGACTTCCGGACTACATGCACTAATATTTTGCCAACTAGGTCTCTCACCTCGACGCATCCAATCCAATACTCTTTTTATACATGGATCGTCTTCTTGGGCTTCTTGTAACTGTTGTGGCTGCCATTGCTCATTAACGACGGTGGTTCGTCTCACGGGGCAAAATCGTTCCTCTAATTTGGCACAGTGATTACAATTTGCACTGCATGGTCGTCTCGAAAGGGCATCAGCATTTGAATGAACTCTTCCGGCCCTGTGTTCTATCTCATAATCATATTCTTGAAGTCGTTCTAACCATCTTGCCATCTGGCCCTCTGGATTACGGAATATGAGCCATTTTAGAGCAGCGTGATCTGTTCGAAGAAGGAACTTTCTGCCGTACAAGTATTTATGGAAATGTTCGCAAGCCTTCACTACACCCAGCAGTTCTCTTCTGGTAACGCAATAGTTTCTTTCTGGTTTCGACAGGACTTTGCTGAAATAAGCGATGACTTTTTCCTGTCCATCCTGGATTTGTGAGAGAACAGCTCCTATGGCACTGTTGCTAGCATCGGTATCCAAAACAAATTTTCCTGCCTGTCCCGGGTAGCTTAATATCGGTGCACTGATCAGAGCCCTTTGTAGTTGTTCGAAAGCTTTTTGACACTCCTCACTCCATGTATATTCTTTGCCCTCCTCCGTCAACTTTGTTAGGGGCTTGGAGATATTGGCAAATCCTTTGACAAATCGTCGGTAATATGTACATAGGCCAAGGAAACTTCTAATTTCATGTTTATCTTTTGGTACTGGCCAATCTTTAATTGCATCAATCTTTTCAGGATCAGCTGTTACACCATTACTCGATACAATATGTCCTAAGTACTTAACTTCTCGTCGAAACATGTGACATTTCTTCGGACTTAACTTCAAGTTCGCTGCCCTCAATCGTTGAAAGACGTCTATTAGATTCTTGGCATGTTCATCAAAGGACCTTCCAACCACAATTACATCATCCAAGTAAACCAGGCATGTTTTCCATGTTAGACCTCTTAAAACTGCCTCCATTAATCTTTCAAATGTGGCAGGGGCATTACATAAACCAAACGGCATAGCCGTAAACTGCCAAAGCCCTGATCCTATAGAAAATGCGGTTTTCTCCCGATCGGCTGGCTCCATATCTACTTGCCAATATCCACTTTTTAAATCGAGTGTGGAAAACCAACGAGAACCGGAGAGAGTATCCAATGTATCGTCTATTCTGGGCAAAGGATAACTATCTTTTTTTGTTACCGCATTGAGCTGGCGGTAGTCGATACAAAAACGCGTTGAACCATCTTTCTTCTTTACCAGAACTACTGGTGATGTCCATGGACTGTTCGATGGTTCAATTACCCCTTGTTTGTCCATATCCTTGATAATCTCTTCGGCTTCATCTCTTTTCGCAAATGGAAGTCGTCTAGGCCGTTGTCTGATTGGCTGAGCGTCTCCGGTATTTATTTTATGCGTTACTATGCTTGTTTTTCCCTTATCCTTCGTGTCAATAGCAAAAACATCTTGATACTCTATCAGCATAGATGTCACTTTTTCCGTTCGTTCATGATCAAGATCTTGGCATCTTTCAATGATCATCTCAACAAGCTCCTTTGGATACTTCGCCTTCGATGATTTCTCATTGGTATTCACAGAGCAAATTGAAGCCACGGGAACACACTGCCCGATCAAAGCTCCTCTACTTAACTTGATAGCAGTTTCCCTTAAATTCATAACTCTTACAGGAATCGCATCTCGAACTTTTACCAAAGTTTTCGCCGTTAGGAACTCGACATTATCCACATCTTCGACCATCCTTAAACTTCCCTCTCGGCAGTGTCCATCAAGCATGGTCATCAGAATTTTCTCACTATTACCGGGTATGGTTACGTCGCATGTAGTAAGTAAGCGGATGACATCTTCTTTGTCGTCGTGAAAGGGCAACTCTTCACCATTGATCTTGAGAACTCCATTTTGAACATCCAATATTGCCCCCACTTTCCTTAGTACGTCCATCCCCAATATGAATTCGTCGGAGATCTCGGCAATTAATACTTGATGTTCAACTGTTGTCTGGCCAATGGATACTGACATATTAGCCTCGCCATATGTATTAATTAGCTCACCAGTCGCTGTTCTAAGCTTTACTGTTGCAGGTGATAATTTATTATGGTCTCGTACTACATCTGGACGTGCGATAGTTCTCGTTGCACCTGTATCCACCAAAAATGATCTACATCTATTACTGATACGACCTTCGATGTATAAGTTGTGGATTCCACCGGAGGACGTAAGGTTGACAGTTACTATGGGGGCTCTAGTTCTCGAGGTCGGCAGTTGCCCCTTGGTGTCGACCCGCTCTAGTTTTCCGACGGCTGTACGATCTTCTTACAATTACGACGAATGTGGCCTACGTCTCCACAATTCCAACATCTAGGCTCGCGTCTCTTTGGCATCTGATTACTTAATACTCTCCGTATAATTTCCTCCAGACGTTCATCGTTGTGTTCGTCACTTTCTTCAATGGTTCTTACTCTATGGCCTCGTGAAGTTTGACTAGCCGTTTCGTGTTCCAATGCAATAGCAAGTGCTTCATCTAAAACTTTCGGTCTTGCTAGTCGTAAAGCTTTCTGTAGTTCATTATCTTTCAGCCCATTGACGAAGGTATCTACTGCAATTTCTTCTAAAACGCTGTCTGGCACCTCTGGATAAGCCAACCGCACCACACGAGCCACATCTGCTTCAAATTCTTGCAGATTCTCACTTGCTCGTTGACTTCTACTTCGCAGTTGTGCTTTGTATACTTGTTGTAGATGGGCATCTCCATAGCGTTTTTCTAGACGAGTGAACAAGGTCTGGTAACAATTTTCTTGACCCTTGGGAATTGACCTTAATATATCTGCAGCATCACCTCGTAAAGCAGCAGTCAAGGAAACAGCCTTTTCTTGTTCGGTCCAATGATTGGCGGTCGCAATAGCCTCAAACTGTCTAAGATATATGGACCAAGAGGACTTTCCATCAAATGGTGGTAATTTGAATCTCATATTATGCGACGTTTCGTCTCTCGGTAGTTCATCTTTCACTAAAGGATCTAACCTTGCTGCATTAACTGATGGTTGTACTTTTGTATCGGTTATCCTGCTCTCTAGCTGTTTGATCTTTTCTTCTAACATTTCTTTACTGTCGTCTACGCTTTTCTGTATCTTATCGAATGTTCTAGAAACCTCTTCAAATTTCTCGTCGTTCTGTCTACAAACGTCTTTAATTACTTGAGAAACACTTTCAAATTTCTCGTTGCTCTGTCTACAAACTTCTTTAATTACTTGAGAAGTCTCGTCAAATTTTTTAGCAACGTTCTCGAATTTCTCGTCGCTTTTTCTACTAACTTCTTCAAGTTTCTCGTTGTTCTTTATAGAAGTTTCATCGATCTTTTGAGAAATGGTTTCGAATTTCTCATTGTTTTGACTACATACGTCTTTAATTATTTGAGAAGTCTCATCGAATCTTTTAGCAACATTTTCGAATTTATCGTCGCTTTTTCTACAAGTTTCATTGATCGTTTCAGAAACAGTTTTTAATTTCGATAAGATTACTTGTTCTGCTGACTGGAAGTGGAACGTCTCTGGGTCATCTCCGTTCTTCGTGAGGACATCCTTGAGTCGTGCTTGTAGGACTATCTTGCACCCACTGCTGTCTAATTCGTACTCTTCTAATTGTTCACGGAGCTGTTTTATGGTCAGTTCTTGTAGCAACATCTTTGGTCGGCACACACGTACTTTTCAAAATGTCTAAGTCTTTCCGAATACCGAACAATCAACGCACTTCAATTATTCCCGACGAATAAAGTTCAAAAGTCTTTCCGAATACCGAACAATTAACGCACTCCGATTATTCCCGACGAATAAAGTTCAAAAGTCTTTTTTTTCACTTTTCATTTATTTACACCCCACACCTGACACCACTGTAGCGGTTATTTACTGTGTAATTACTTCTAATTACAATAAAACCAGCGGTTCGTAATTTATATACGACTTTATTTTTATTTATACAAGTTTACTTTACAAACTTTAGCTTAAGACTAACTCTATTTACAAATATGTCCTATTTATATATGCGATACAGATATTCCAGAAATATCTATATATCTCCAGCTATGTCCATGTGACCGCTTGCACGTCATCGGCGCTGCATCGGCGTATCTCGAAACATCGATAGTGTTCTGTCTGTCCGGAGACGGGAGCTGGTATACGAGGGTAGGTCAATAATTATTTTGTTACAGTACGTTCCAATTAAACTATTATTGTGGTACCATTAGTTAAACACAGTGTTTTTAAAACTTTTTTACCTCTTAGTATTTTTTCGATCAGCCATCTTTTATCGAGATGTGGCTTCTTTTGTAATATGTTTCAAAATATGCCTAAAAATGTAAATTATAAATACATTTTCAGATTATTAACCTCAAAAAAAAATAAAGGAAGGATGAACATTTGGGAATAGGTAGTTGAAACTGTCTATTATTATATAAGAAAAAGTTTACAATTCTACATCCCCTCCATTTTAAAAAAATTGGGAAATACGGGTGAAAAATATTTTCTCGGGGGTGAAAAAATATACGTTCAAAATAAGTCCGAAATTGTATAAAATGACTAATTCTAAGTAACTTTTGTTTTATGGAGTTTTTTCACTAAGTTAATACTTTTCGAGTTATTTGCGAGTGAATATGTTCATTTTTAACAAAAAAAAAAACAACATGTTTTTGGACGGTTTTTCGCGAATAACTCAAAAAGTAAGTATTTTGGCGAAAAAAATATTCTTAGCAAAAATATAGCTTATAAAAACTAAAAAAACTGGTGTATGTATGAGGTCTGTAGACCAAGTAAAAGCAGAGTTGTAGCTAATGAAAAGTAGGTTCTTCTTCGTCAAATTCCAAATCGAATATTTCAATTTGGAATAACCCAAAAGCTCAGCTCTGTTTGGGGAAAATTCATTACAACTTTTTTAAAATGTTTAAAAAAAGGTTTATTTTTGTTTAAAAAAAACTTCTAATCTTAAGAGTAAGTGAGTTACGCTCAAAATATTCCTGTTCTTTTTTATTTTTGCTAAAAAAATCGCGAAAATCACCCCCTAATTAGCTACCCAAATAAAATTAATCGTTAACGCTTCACAAGTTACTTTACTTATGTATTGTTTATATTATCTACAAGTTTCATTGGTTGAAAATGCTCATTTTTGAAAAAATTGGGTTTAAATTAACACATTTTTTTTAATCTTCAAAAAAATTGAATTTTTTATGGAATTAACTTAAAAATTTTTAGTAGGTAATACCAAAAATCTCAAAGAGTAATAAAATGTTCGTTTTACTTTTCTGAATATTTTTGATTTTTTGTTTTCTTGTTAGACAAAAATTGGTTATGCTATGGCTGTTCAAAATTTGCCTAAACTCGTGATTAGTTACTCGTTCAAGCCATTTTAACTACAGCTTTTTCAAAAATAAGCACTTTGAACCGATGAACTTACAGATCATATATAATACATAAGCAAAGTAACTTGTCAAGTGGTAATGATAAAATTTATTTGTAATGCTAATTAGGGGGTGATTTTCGCGATTTTTTTACCAAAAAATAAAAGAGGCCAACAATATTTTGAGCGTAACTCACTTACTGTTAATGTTAGAAGTTTTTTAAAAAACAAAAATAAACCTTTTTTAAAACGCTTTAAAAAAGTTGAAATGAATTTTCCCGAAAAGTGCTCCGTTTTTGGGTTATTTCACATTGAAATATTCGATTTGGAATTTGACGAAGACGAACCTACTTTTCATTAGCTACAACTCTGCTTCTACTGGCTCTACAGGCCTCCTGCATACACAATTTTTTTTAAATTTTTTTTCGGTGGCGCCCAAAATCCCCACAGCCAAAATCCCGACAGCCAAAATCCCGACAGCCAAAATCCGGCGGCCAAAACACCGACACGCCAGAATCCCGACACGCCAGAATCCCGACAGGCCAAAATCCCGACATACAACAATCCTCGCATAAGTAAAAATTCCAAATCATATTATATAGAGTATAGAGTATTGAAATTGAAAAATTAATTACCTACTTACTAATAAGTATGGGTACTAATTATTATGTATTTTTAAAGAAAAAATTATTAAACGCTTTATTTTATAATATAAGAGCTATACTTATTGAAATGGAAGGTTGTAAGTGACATGATAATATCTATTATATGAAAGTAAACTTGAATTCAGGATTTGATTATACATAATATTATTGGACTATATATTGACAAAAAAATAATTTAATTCATATACCCCTGTTAGAAATTTTATTTGGAAAATTAGTGCATATTAAATGGTAAATACTTTTGTTTAGTAACAAAAAATAAAAAACAGATGACCATAAACAAAAAACAAGAATAAATTTAATTATATGTTAAAAAGAAACTTATCAAACCTGTCGGGAGTCTGGCCTGTCGAGATTTTGGCCTGTCGGGATTCTAGCGTGTCGGGATTTTGGCCGTCGGGATTGTGGCTGTCGGGATTTTGGCTGTCGGGATTTTGGGGTAGACCCATTTTTTCAATAAATTACTTACTTTTTGAGTTATCTCCGCAAAACCGTCCAAAAACATGTTTTTTTTTGTTAAAAATGAACATATTCACTCGCAAATAACTCGAAAAGTATTGACTTAGCGAAAAAACTAGATAGAACAAAAGTTGTTTAGAATTAGTCAGTTTATCCAATTCCGGTCTTATTTTGAATGTATATTTTTCACCTTCGAGAGGGGGCATTCCCCTCCATTTTTGTAAAATGGAGGGGATGTAGAATTGTAAACTTTCTTTTATATAATAATAGACAATTTTAATTACCTATTCCCAAATTTTCATCATTCCTTTATTTTTTTTTGGGTCAAATAATTATTGTTCTTTGATCGAGCTAATAATTGTACGTAACCATACACAAATATGTGGTGGATTCGAAAATTATTCAAAATATCTCGATACACCCTGGCTTATCGAAAAAGTACTAAGAGGCAAAGAAATTTTAAAAACAGTGTGTTTAACTAATGGTACCATAATAATAATTTAATTGGAACGTACACAAAAAGGGGGGGCTTAAGGGAACAAAACTACATAAAATTTTTATGGGGTCTACAAATTTCACTGTTATTTTTTTTAACATGTTCCTCTCATAAGAATGCTTCAAGTCAATTTTCAATAAAAAATCTCTAACGGTTTTACAAAGGAAAATGAGAACAGCTGTTGACTGTTTCTCACTACGCTCAAGCACGCTGGCGCGAACTTGTTGCAAAGCGAGTCGAAGGTAGGGAGGCAGGGAGATAGTGTTGAATATCCCTACCTTCCACTCGCTTTACAGCGGGGTTGTGCCAGCGCGCTTGAACGTAGTGAACAACGATTAACAGCTGTTCATTTTCTTTTGTAAATTACTCTGCGAATCAAAAACATATTCCGGTGTGCATCACTTTACGATTTGGCAGACAAAAAAGAAATTAAAAATAAAAGTTGACAATACGTTAAACGCGGTTTCGTCAAAACTACTTTTTTCAAAAGCTGTAGATATTAGACATTGTAACTGAAAACTACTTGACTGACCTACCTGGAATTTTGTACATATTTTCTTTAGACATTCCTTGAGGTAACGCTGTCGATATATTTTTTGTTTTATGCTTATTTTTTGTTTAACAATAATAAATATATGTTGATTTTCACCGTTTTTGCAAAACAATCGTTGTTTTGACTTTTGAATGATATCAAAAAGTCAAAAATCGATAAAACTAAAAGATATTGACAGCATATCCTCCAAAAGCTAATAAGCTAATAAAATATTTTTGAATATTTTGTTTACCATGATCCAATGATAAGTTCTGATGTCCACCACAAAATTCATTGTTTTTTGAAGTTTCTTTAAAAATTTGCCACCGTTGGCTTATTTTTCAATATTTTTCCTTGAATTTTTTATAATCTATGAATTGTACTGAATATACTTATTTAATTTAAAAATAAAATATTTCTACCATACTTTACAATAAAATGTGGTTGAAATATTGATTTCAACCTCTACACCCCCCACCCCCCTTAGGATAGCTATTACACCATTTTAATAGGCAACCCATGCAAGTCATATTTGTCTATGTATGAAATTTATTAAAAAAAAGTTTCATCCGGAAAGCAGATGGGTGCAGGTCGACCTATATTCGGATCCCGTACTAAAAGCTATACACATTATACAGGGTGTAACAAATATAGGTCGACGGGCACCCACGTCGACCTATATTCGGATCTTGACTATTATGGAAAATATTTTGAAATAATTAATATATTTATTTTTCTTAAGGGAGTAGGCGCAAAATTTCGGCTCCAGTGCTTTTTAAATGCATTCATTTTTTTCGAATCCTGAGAACACTAATGTGTATTTTTGAAAAATTTGCCGAGGACCGAAAGCACCTGAAAACTTCTATAATGTTTATTTTCATAAGTTACAGGGGAGAAAATAAAAAGAGAAAATTTAGTGTATTTTTTAATTTTAAATATCTCATTCAAAAGAAACTTTTTGTTTATTCTAAGGGACTTTCGGTCATCGGTAATACTGTAATCTTATTTTGCGTTTAAATTTAGGATCACGTCACATCATGGGGTGCCCGATATATTTTGTACTGATATAATGAATTAATAATTAAAAAAATTTTTTTTTTGTAATTAAAAAAAAATTGGCTCGGGCAGAAATTATTTTACATTTTTTTAATCCATCGAAACAAAAAAGGTCTTTTGTAATTTTTCTCTTAAATTTATTGTTTTTAAGTTAAGAATTTTTTTTTATTTAAATTTATGTGTCTCGGCTGCAATGGTCATTGACACAAACAATATTGGTTATACAATAATTAATTACAATAATGACTTAAAACTAATTATTATAACAGTTAATTTCTTAATCTTAAATAACATTAGGTAAAAAGTATGAAGAAAAAAAAATTGGATATACAATCATGGGATATAGAGACGTACAACTAATTATGAAATTGCTTCGGTCTTCTTGAGATACTTCGGACGTTGTTTAGTTAGAGTAGCAGTTGCATATGAACTAGTAAGATTACTGGAAGAATTGGGTCCAGACATGGTGATGCTAACAGTGGGGGAAAATTGATTCAAATAACTAAATATTACAACAACTATTAATTAATAAATTATAATGATTAATTATTAATTACTGGATTTTGAATAACAGATAGAGATTATAGACAAAAGATCATATTGTGTTAAATAATTGAATGTCTTTCAAGAAACTAATTAGGTTACGAAGTTGATCGGACGAGTTTAAAATATCTTTAATATTTGACTTAAGTTTATGTTGATTTCTCTGAGTCACATACTGAGGACACTCAGTAAGGATGTGTTTCACGCTTAAAACACTAAAGCAAGTTTGACAATTAGGCTTCGGTTCAGAGTTAAGAATTAAAAAGAGTTAGAATTTAAAAAAAATTGGCCCGTGCGGAAATTATTTTAGATTTTTTTGAATCAATCGAAACAAAAAAGGTCTTTTGTAATTTTTCTCTTAAGTTTATTGTTCTCGAGTTATGAACAATTTAAGACTGAAAAAAAGCACGAAGGATGACGATTTTCAAGGCTCAAAAACAAGTAACAAAACCTCATTTTTGAAATTACGAGGTACCTAAATTCAAGTTCAAACCTTATTCTATGAGTTCTTGATAAGAATTTTGGACTTATTTCATTCTAAATCATTGTTTTTTAGTTGATAATGCTCGTCTTTCTATAAGGAACCTTTCGCATTAACAATTAAATTTATTTTAGACTAAAATATGGCAAAAATTCTTATCGGGACCTAAGAGAAAAAGGTTTGAACTTGAATTTAGGTACTTGATTATTACAAAAAATTGTGTTTTTGAGCTTTGAACATTTTTTTCGATTTTGTACTTTTAAATTGTTTATAACTCAAAAACGATCAACTTAAGAGAAAAAGAAATTTAAATGCCCTTTTTTGTTTCGAATGATCCAACAAATCTAAAATACTATCTGCGATTAAAAAAACATTTTTTTTATTATCAATTAATTATTATAGT
This sequence comes from Diabrotica virgifera virgifera, assembly GCF_917563875.1. Taxonomy (NCBI): domain Eukaryota; kingdom Metazoa; phylum Arthropoda; class Insecta; order Coleoptera; family Chrysomelidae; genus Diabrotica; species Diabrotica virgifera. Next base: position 100,730,015 of record NC_065450.1, on the reverse strand, counting down.
CAGGACAAAATTGTTTTTTATAATTTTTAACATAAGTAGATACTAAATAAATTCGATGTTTGAAATAATTTTTATCCAAAACAGATCGGTGCAGATCGACCTTATATCGGATCGTTTACTAGGAAGTGTGAATATTTATAAAATTATATTACAAAATCTGACCTCTGAACACTTTAAAATAACATAAATAAAATAATAAAATAAAGAATTAATGAATAGATATTGTCGATTTCATAATTGTACGCAATAAAATGTAGGTACTTACTTGTGCATCAGGTCTAAGAAGATTCATGAAAGTCGAACTTATGTTCCATGTATGTACAGTATACCATACAGTTCCGATAAAAGTATCACCAGCGTATAAATAAAGAACTTCCGGTCCTGTTCCATTCTGTGCAGCTTCCCTGTGTTTCCGTATCACATGGGCAGTCCTGGCAAAACCTCCAATGCATGTGGTGTTCCTGTTTTTCGGCTGGCAAGTTCCCGAATTTCGTTCAGTTTGTTCAAATCTACCGTGAATGTCGTTATTATGTAAAATTACTAGGTCGAAATCGCAGAAAATCAAATGCAATAGGTTTAGAAAAGTAAATAAGAGCGCGGCGTATTTCATTGTAGTTGTTGCACTTTAATATTATTTTTGGCACCGCACTGAATTGGAGGTATACGTAGCTGCTACACAACACTTAATTTCTATGAACTATTTTGCTGTCGAGACATTTGAGTTTCTGAACGAAACGCAGTTCGAGTAGCACTGAATGAAACCGAACGTGAAATTAAATATTTAATAGACAACAGAAATTTAAACAACTCTTTTTTATACAAGAGATATAGAAAAAGTTGCGACTCGCGCATTAAATGTTGTTTTTAAAATTGTTCTTAATGCAAATATTAACATACCTAAAACAAATTTAATAATTGCTTTTAATATAATATTTATGTAGGGAAGTTTTTATTTAAATATCTTTATGCAGCAATCAAAAGAAACAAAAAAGTAGACTGGCATAAATAATCATAGATTACTCTTTACCTACACTGGTAAACACACAATCTGCTGCCATAACTTTTTCCACCGTTTGTAGGTAAGTAATCTGGATCTGCTGAACCCAAAAATCCCATCAGAATTGCTCCATCAGATCCTGTTTACAAAATACACAAACGGGATAATTTAAAGCAGCGCTACCCATCAAAGAAACAAGTCACGAATAAAAATAAAGATATTTACTTACTTATTTACTTAATCCAGAACTCTTCTGACTCGGTGTGAGTTATTGCGAAGTTGTGTTCTCCGTCGTTTTCTTCCACATTTACTTTCATTTCCTTCTATCCATAGCCAATGCATTTGTTTCCTCCCATTTTATTCCTCTTTTGTCGGCCGCTTCCCTCACTTCTTCTGTCAACGTCTTTCTTAGTCTTCCTCTCTTCTTTCTTCCCATATCTTTCGCTTCATATATATCTGTCTTACTATTTTTTCTTCTCCTCTTCTCAGTACATGTCCGAGTTATCTGAGTTGTGCTTGTTCAATTGTTGTTCTAACTGGGTGTATTTTCAGATTATCTCTAAAGGTTTGATTTCTAATTTTATCTTTCCTTGTTTTTTTCTCTATTGTTGTCAAAAATCTCATTTCGGTGCTTATTAGTCGATACTTTTTATTTGTCTATTCATTTTAGTTTGAGTTGTCTATTTGTTAATGCACAAGATTCACAGGCATAGGTTAGAGTGGGTTTCACAATCTGTTTTACTACATATTTCCGATTTTATATTCTTAGGTATTTCTTTCCTATTTTTAAAAAAATTACTCTTGATATTATTGCACTGCTTACCAGTCTTTGCAAATCTTTCATTTATCTCATCTTCTAATTTTCCATCCCGGCTTATGATTACCACCAAATACTTATATCTGTCTACCTGTTCAAGTTGCTTGCCATCTACTTCTATTTTTTGTGTTTCTTTTTGTCTTCCAATTATCATTGTTTTTGATTTGTGTTTGTTTATTTTCATGTTTCTGATTTTTAGCTCTTCATACAGTATGTTTATATTTTCTTGTAATTGTTTTTCTGACTCCCCAATGATCACCAGGTCGTCTGCGTAGCATAGCTTTGTTATTTGTATCATTCTCAACTTCCAATATCCTACATTATATTTTCTCTATTTGTATTTGCATTTTTTTTTATTACGCCATCTAGTACTAGGTTAAAGAGTAGTGGGCTCAGGATACAACCCTCTTTTAATCCAATGAATGTTGCTGTCGAATATTTTTAATTTTTCATTTCTTGTCCTTTTCGTTTTTTCGTATAAACTCTGGATGCATCCTATTAGATCTTCTTCAATTTTTCTCTTCTTTAGTTTTTTCCAAATATCTTCTCTTTTAATTCTGTCGAAAGCTTTTTCCATATCTATGAAAAATGCATGTATTTCATTTTCTGTTTTAAGAGCCTTTTCTACTATTTGCCTCATTATGAAAATCTGATCGTTCGTCCGTCTTTCTTTTCTGAAATAACTCTGGCTCTCCTCAAAGGTGTTTTCTAGTTTTTTTCTTAGGCTGTTTTTTAGTATACTAGCATAAAGTTTTCCTACTGTGCTTCCAAGTATTATTCCTCTATAGCTTGAGCATTATTTGCTATATCCTTTTTTATACAATGGTGTTATAATGCCTATCTGCCAATATAGTGAAACTTTATTTTCCGTCATAGCTTGGTTCATGATTTTTAGTAGTTCTTGTTGTCTTTCTTCATTCATGTATTTGACCATTTCTGCAGTAATATCGTCATGTCCTGGTGCTTTGCCCATCTTAAGTTTGTTGATTGCATTAATTTGTTAACTCTTTTTGTGTTATATTTCCTATCTGTTCCTGTTGCTCTTCTGGGGTAAGTTGATTTTTGTTTTGTTCTATCTTATTTCCTTCTACTTGTTTCACTTACAAGAGTTCTTCAAAATATTCTCTCCACCTCTCCATAATCTGATTCTCTTTAAGTATTGTGCCATTCTTATCCTTCACGTGTTTCAATATACAGTCGGAAAAATGAAAGACTACCCATGAACGAACATATAAAACACGCTGTATTTTCCTGTCACCGTGTCACAAAGAAAATTGTCCAGTGCAATTACATGTAACAATAATTATTACATGTACTTAAGCTGGCCAATTTTTTGTGTGACACGGTGACAGGAAAATACAGCGTGTTTTATATGTTCGTTCATGGGTATTCTTTCATTTTTCCTACTGTATTTGATTTTGGTTTTCTCATGCTCTTAAGTGTATTATAGAACAATTTCTGGTTTTCACCGAATGCTGTTGTTAATTTATTTCCAAATTCTACCCCCTTTTTGCCTGTGTTATTTTTAACCACCTGTTTAACTTCTGTTCTTTTCTTTTTGTACTTGTCATAGCTTTTCTTGCTTTCTGTTTGTTAGGTATTTTTTCCACGGTTGTTTCTTTTCTTTTACTATTTTTTCTAAGTCTCTTGTCCACAATACCGTGCATATTTTGGGGTTATTACTTATTTTTATGACTCCACAACTTTTGAAATTACTAGTATCTCTTCTTAACTTCCATTTCTTTCAGTTTGTAGCTTCTAATTTTTTGTTTTATTATTTTTTTATCTTGTTGTCATTTTGTATGTCTTTTATTATTCTAAAGCTCATTTTGACTAGATAATGGTCACTTCCAATCTCTGCGCTCCTTTTTACCTTAATATTTTTGGTTGCTGTCCATATCTCGGAGTTAATTAGTAAATAATTATAATCAATGATTGATCTCTTGCCTCTACCGCTCTATTCCCTTGTATATTTGTGGACGTCTTTGTGTATAAATTTTGAATTCCTGATTATCACATCATTTTCGATGCATAAATTTATAGTCCTTCTTTATCGTTTCTCGTCTCTTCTCCCTCTTTTCCTAGTCATTTTTCTATGCCAACATTTTGGTTTCCCACTTTTCCATTCATATCGCCCATTTTTTTTTAAATTGTTATTCTCTGTCTTGTGTACTACATATTTCTTGAAGTTTTTCAAAATACTCATTTTTTTCATTCCTGTTTGTATTATCAGTTGGTGCATATGTTATGATATTACTATAATTTTCTTGTTTAATCTTTAGTTTAACTTTTAAAATCCTTTCGTTTGTGAATTGGACATCGATGATGTTCTTCATTTTATGTAGGACGGAGTTACAATTACTTCTATTCCTGCTTTTGCTGTGCTACTTTGGTCCACTCCTGGCCACCATATATTGTATCCGTATTTTATTTCTTCCATTCCTGTTCCTTTCTTCTTTGTTTCTGTGACTCCTAATATGTCAATTTTCAATTTTTTTATTTCTTCGATTATTTCCTCTGCTTTGCCGTATGTATATTCGTCTTGTGTTCCAAATTCCTATTTCTATCGTTTCGTTATTTATTAATTCACGCTCTTGCTGTTTTCCGTTATTATTTTTTATTTTATTATCGTTCTCCAAGTCCTTTGTCCTTATTTCTGCCATTGTCGTCTACATTCTACATTGTTTCGAATTTTTCATTTCTGGTTTCGAGTTCTCGTTTTTCTTTTTTCCATATCCATTTTTCATTTTCTATTATAATTTTTTGATATTTAATCTGTACTTGTTTACTCCTGTTCTTCTCTGTTTGTACCCTTTTTCTTATGTGGTAATCTAGTTTTCTTTCTTTTGCGGTGAGATCATTGTTAATATATACGTGATTTCTCTCTTTTTTAATGTATGTTTATTTTCTATTACTTTCGTTTTTTCCTTCTGCATCTAAAAATTCCACTAGGCATTTGTTTTCGCTGATTTTCTTAACTTCTTTTATGTCTGGTTCCACTTCTAGTTCTTTTCTTATGAAATTCTATTTCAGTTTTCATGTCTTTTTGATTTAAGCTTTGTAGATTTAACCCTGTGATTACGACCTTATTTTTATTTTTATCTTTCGACGACGTGTTCATTTTAGTTTCAATATTTCTTTCTTTAAGCTTAAGTTTTCTCTTTTCAGTTCCATAATTACTTGCAGGTACTCTTCCTGTCCGTGTCTTATTTCTTTTATGTCTTCTTTTCTGTCCTTTCTCTTTCTCATATCTTCAAGTATTTTCCGCGTTTCCTCCATTTCTGAAATTAACTTTATTTAGCAGTCTCCGCGTTAAAAGCTCGGAATGGGACGTTTCATCGCCGCCGGTTCATCGCCAGTCCATTTCATCGCCGGCCGTTTCATCGCCGGCCGTTTCATCGTCAGTTGATTTTGTATTATGGGAGATGACACGACACGACGTTAAATTCAGTTCAAAACTTATGACAAATAAATAGATAAAAAATATTATTATATTAATTTACTGTTCTATTTCTACTTCCCCTAAATTTGATACTAAACAGTATTAAATTTGTAGTGCTGAATTATATTTTATATTATAAAAGTTTAAAAGTCTATTAAAAGATTAAGTATGGCAACGGGAATGGTCATATCTCGCATTTCCTAGAATTCCTAATTATTACTAAAAATAAATAATAAATGTAACTGTCGGAAATTGGTCGAAAATTCGGAAATATATCAGTTAGCGATTAACTGACTGGCGATGAACCGGCGGCATCGAAACGGCCGGCGATGAATCGGCCGGCGATGAACTGGCGGCATCGAAACGGCGGCGATGAACTGGCGGCGATGAAACGTCCTAGACCCTTAAAAGCTTATTCAAAGGTCAATACTTCAGAGGCCAAAACTTTTCTCAGCGACTTTTACTGAACTGCAAACTTATATTGGAGATCTTACCTTAGTCCTTTCTTGTTAATTTTGTTACTTACGTTATTCACTATACTTATGTAATACTATTTATTCACTATAGGTACTTAATAATACTACATATTTATATTTTTTACACTCTTCCCTAAATAGATTTTCTAAATAATTCAATTCATTTAAGTTTGTAAACAATAGATTTATCGTTTTTGTTTCCGACACCAAAATACACTATTACATTTTTGACCTCGACAACGTGATATTTTCCGGTACCTATACGAAATTGAGATATCGCCGCTGTTTTGGCCACTTCGACTTCTCGACTCGAACTCATAAAGATATTTATTGAACAATAATAATATGGTTATAAAAACATCAAACACATTTGTCAAAAAACCTGAAACTTTTCATCTAACCACCAGCATCGCATATGGGCATATGTACCCCGCACAAACCTTATGGAAATTAGGGCCCAGTGGATTTAGTTCATACTTTGGGAAAATATTCTTTGAATCATGCTGATAAAAAGTTCTCATGGGCACATCTCGATGTATGGAGGATTTTCAAGACATAGAGGCACAAACTCGGAAAATTATAAGATTCCAATGCCCTGAGTTACTAGTTATCTGGCAACATGTGATTCAGTGAATTTGTACTCTACGAGCCCCCTAGTGGGAAAGTTTTGGGGTAGTTCTGATTTCTTTCATTATATATGGATTTTGAGCTGCTGAATCCGAATCTGAGGTTTGCGGACAAAATTTCGTGACGGAACATTGAAAAAATCACGAAAAAAGCGAAAAATTCCTGCTTTTTTTGCTTAAATCTCGAAAACTGTTATCTTTTAGTAAATAGTGTGTTAACAAAAATTAAAGTACATAAAACTCTCTACAAATATCAGTATTTACTTTTTTTTCAGATGAACCGTTCGGTCTAAAGTGCAAGTTGAAAATTGCCAATTTTCAACGGTCTCTATAAAACTCACTTTTTACATTCCAAAACTTTATTTTTTATTAGAATGCTGTCATTTGATACATTTCTGCTAGTTTTCTGCACAAGTAATTAAAAAGAAAAAAAAGTCGAAATTGTACAAATTCAGTATCACAACAGGCCAGACAGGGGGCCACGTTCTGCCAACAGTTGGAGCTTGAATTTAAATTTTTGTGGCACATATTTTACAATATTTTTTACATCATTAGAAAGAATCACTGTTCTGTGTAAGTTGAACAAGATCTCCTCTAATTGATCCACCATTGTTGATGATAGGGCCATTGACTTAATCACTATTTTGGCCAGAGTTCTGTGAGCCAACATATGAGATCGCATTCTGCCCTTGTGTAAGCGTGACCAGACATAATTTTCTCGGTTGATTTTGCCGCATATATGGTATTGAAAAGTTCAGCCAATCCACCACCTTGCATAATGTAACCAATTGCCCCCATGAAGGACATCAATAGTGAAATTCACCGAGCCTTTTATCAACATTTGATAGATCAGGATCATCGGGACGACTAGCAAGGATGTCTCTGGCCTTGAGGTAGAGGGGTTGGTCAAATGTCACCAGACATGTAACTTACTTCAAGGATTTAGTTTTCTCTACTCCGTTCAACAATTCTGTAAATATTGTATCATAATTACTTGGAGGAGCGTTGATAAATAGCTGGTAAACACTAAATGTTAGTTCATATGGCATGTTTCTTGTGACAGCTTCCATGAATCCATTCCATCCTAAGAGGCCGGGAATATCTCTACTTTTCCAATAGAGCCACAGAAGATCAGGCACAGATGGAGTCATAGTTTAATGTGAACATTCCCTTTGGAACTATTATCTTGATTTCTGATAAACCTTGAGGTTTTGTCCTTTCAAAATGAATTAGTTGAACAGCTCCCTGGCGTGCATAAATCTCAGGCGTGAGTTTCGCTTTTAACCGAGGAATGGATTGGTTAGGTGCTACTGCATTTGTTGGTGCAATAGAAGAAATGCCACCATTGCCACCCATGACGTGAAAAGTGTTGTATCCGTCGATTGTATGTACTTTAAAATTAGCGTTATCGTACACCTGCTGTGTAAAGCACGGCTGGTCAATTTTCTGCGGATCGCCTGCGATTGCTGATTTTTTCAGACAAATAGCTTCTTTATAGGATGAACAAAACCCCAAAGAGGAAACTACATCAACCAATTTTCTTGATCCGTATTTTTGTAGAGCAACACTACAAGGACGGGTGAGACGAATGATATGGGCCTTACCGCCGCTACAAGACTATGAGCAAGCGCGTTGCTTTTCTTCTTCCAGTTATCATACTTTCCACGTTTTTTATGAAGTACCACTTTTTCCATAAATGTACGTAGTGTTTCAGGAATTAGTTCTTCATTTCCTTCTAAAAATTTATCCGGTGGGGGGTATTGCTGTGTCTCATAAACCTGGCTCCGGACATCCTCAACAATAATGGCAGCAGCCGTCTGAAAATCCGTAGTCTTTCCTCTTTTTCATTTTTTAACGCTTGTTGGTACCAAGCGTCGTTTAAGATTTTGTAACCTGTGTCTTTGAAACAAACGACCGACTTCTTGTTCCTCTTATGAATAAAACTAGTACACAAAAATCGTATACCTACATGGCTCCCAAACTACAGTAGGAAAAATGAAAGAATACCCATGAACGAACATATAAAACACGCTGTATTTTCCTGTCATCGTGTCACACAAAAAATTGGCCAGCGCAAGTATATGTAATAATTATTGTTACATGTACTTGCACTGGACAATTTTCTTTGTGACACGGTGACAGGAAAATACAGCGTGTTTTATATGTTCGTTCATGGGTATTCTTTCATTTTTCCGACTGTATATACTATTCCGGACTATATTAGGTACATTGTTAATTTATATAGTTTTAAACACCAATTGAAAATATTTCTTTTGAATACAGACAGATCAATTATACACAACTACTTTGATATATTATAATGATCCATTGGTAGATTGAATTGTTAGATTTAAATGTTTTTGTTACCTTTTATTATATTATTAGACATTAATATTTTTAACTTAAATTGATTTTTATAAATTTTATATTGTACATATTGTTGAATTTATATTTCCCTCGAATTAAATAATCTATATTATTTTAATTTCAAATTTTTATACATAGTTTTATAGATTATAAATTATACCTATTTATATTATTATGTAACCGAAACAAGTGTGTAGACACTTATCGGTATATGTACTACTTTATTCAAATATTTTATTTATATATGTATACAAAGCTGTAATTTTTTTTTTTTTTTTTTTTTTTTTTTTTATTTAATGTTGTAATATTTACAATCTGTCCTCAACTGAGAACAATAGGTAAATTATTTGACAAAAATTGAAAATTTTGACCTGTAGAGGGAGATCCAGTGATCACCCTCTTTACATAAATTAAATTAAAACAAATTAAAATAAGTTTAGTTATCACAGATTATTCGAATCTTCTTGCTAGATCCACTACTTTGAATCTCTTCAGGCGTCGTACATCATTGTGGTCATCAGTAAGGTTGCTGGCTAACTCATTTGGATGAGATTCTAGTCTCTTGGAATATTTTTTGTAATATTCCGTTATTACTGTTTTTATGGATGGCACATTGAGGTCTTGCTCTATCACATAGTTTGGCACGTACCAAGGGGCATTCAGCATTGTTCTAAGGACTTTGTTCTGGAATCTCTGCAATATTTCTAGGTTAGTTTGACTGGCTGTCCCCCAAAGTTGGATACCATAGGTCCACACTGGTTTTAATATAGTTTTATATATCAGCAGTTTGTTTTCAAGTGATAGTTGAGATTTACGACCGATGATCCAGTACATTTCTCGAAATTTTATTCCTAGTTGTTTTCTTTTTGTAAAAATGTGTTTTTGCCAAGTTAATCTCCTATCAAGATGGATTCCTAGGTACTTGACAGTATCGGTTTGTGGGAGTTGAGTTTCATTTAGTGTTACAGATGGACATGTTTGTCTTCTCATGGTGAAGGTTACATGGATGGATTTACTCTCATTCGCCTTTATCTTCCATTTTTTAAGCCATATTTGTATATTATTAAGGTCTTTCTGAAGGGTTCTGGATGCTGTATTTGGATCATGGTGAGAGGCTAGTACAGCAGTGTCATCAGCAAAAGTTGCACACGTTGTTTTGTTACTTGTGGGTAGGTCAGCAGTGTAGAGCAAGTACAATATCGGTCCCAAGACACTTCCTTGTGGTACTCCGGCTTTTATTGGTCTTAGGCTTGTGTATTCATTATCCTGCTTGACTAGGAAATGTCGGTTGGAAATATAGCTTTTTAGGATTTGATAAAAAGGATGAGGAAGGTTTTTCTTTAGTTTAAAGAGCATACCAGCATGCCATACCTTGTCGAAGGCCTGACCAATGTCCAGGAATGCAGCAGAACAATACCTTTTATTTTCTAGATCACTTCTGATGTGTTTTACCAGTCTATGTACCTGTTCTATCGTTCCGTGTTGTGTTCTGAACCCAAATTGGTGTTGGGGAATTAGTTTCCTTTCTTCTATAACTGGGGATAATTGTTTAAGGAGAAGTTTTTCCAAAATTTTTGATAGAACAGGTAGCAGGCTTATTGGTCTGTATGAAGTCACCTGAGTTTTATTTTTCCCTGGCTTAGGTATGAGAATAATTTGAGCAACTTTCCATTGTTCTGGGTAGTAACCTAGCCTAAATATTGCATTAAATACTTGCGTTATCATTTTCAGACCTTTGCATGTCAATTGCTGCAGTACTTTCCCGTTGATCAGGTCATACCCTGGAGCTTTTTTTGGACTGATTTCATGCTGGATCATATTTCTAACTTCTTTAGTGGTGATTTTTTGTATAGGTAAATCCATCTGGTAGGGCGATTCCAGGAAGTCATTTATTTCTTCCTCTGTGTCACCATCTTCCATGGGATGTGGCTGGAATACATTAGTGAGGTGATTTGCAAATGCTTCGGCTTTTTCCTTATTATTTCTACACCAGTTTCCCTCTTGGTTTCGTATTGGTGGTATTTGTTGTTTCGGGTGTTTGATTTTTCTCGTGGCCTTCCAAAGGGTATATTCACTATCTGCGTTTGCTGATAAACCTGTAAGATATTCTTGTATTTTGTTATTTTTGATATTATGCAATTGTAGTTTAATTTCCTTGGTGATTTTATTTAATTTCGCCTTGTTCTCATGTGTTCTTTTTCTTCGCCACTCTTCCTTTATTTTTCTCTTTCTAGCAATCATTTCCTTTATTACAGTTGGGCAATTCTCTTTCAATTCTGTTTGGTAGCAGTCAGGGGTAGCATACCAAGCAGCTTCTTGTATAGATTTCTGAAGATTTTCTACTGCTGCGTAGATGTCACTTTCTGTTTTCAATGGGATGTTTATGTCAATTAGTTCATCTAGTTTAGTCTTGAAAATGCTCCAGTCTGTTTTGTAACTGTATAGTGATGGTTGTTTAGTACTGTTTGTTATTTGTGCATACCATGTCGCGATTACGCTAGAGTGGTCAGAGGGTAGATCGTAACAAGATTCTACTTTTGCCAATTTAACATTAATTCCTTTAACAATATAAAAGTCGAGTAGATCAGGTATTTTTGCATTGTCGGTAGGCCAGTAAGTTGGTTCCCTTGTGGTGAGGTAATTTGCATTGGTCGCATTTATAGCTTTAAGAAGTTCTCTGCCTTTTGTGGTAATAATTCTGGATCCCCAGGTAGTATGCTTAGAATTAAAATCTCCTCCTGCTATAAATCTATTTCCTAATGTTTTAAAGAAATTTTCAAACTGTTCCGTTTTGTTATTGTGCTTTGGCGGACAGTATATAGCTGATACTGTTAGTGGGCCTAGTTGATCTTCCACAACAATGCTGGTGGCCTGTAGATAGTCGCATTCATGTTTTTGTATTTCGTAGTGCTTTAGTTTATTACTAACTATTATTGCAGTGCCTCCATGTGCTTTTTCGTTGGGATGTTGCGTATGATAAGTTGTAAATCGTGGAATATTGATGTGGTTTTTGGATGTAAAATGAGTTTCTGTAATCAGCATTATGTCAATTTTTTGTGTGTTAATAAATAGTTTTAATTCTTCTACATGTTGACTTAAGCCATTGGCGTTCCATAATACTAGCTTTAGTAACTGAGTAATTTCTGGTTGAGAATCATGGTCAGGAGGTTGAGCATAGTGCTCATTTGTTCCGTCAATTTTTTTAACATGTCTTTCAGTTCTGACATGTCTGTGTGGTTATTAGTTTGATTTGGTATATGTTGTGTAGTAGTTTGGTTGGAGGCTTGCTGGTTAACTGCTTGCGTTGCTTGTGCGTATGTTATTCCAGGTTGCACATAGTTGACTGTTGTAGTTCTATCTTGGTTTGTCCTCGCGTTGTGTCGTCTCAAGTTAGGGAATTTAAGTTTTTGTAATTGTTTGTGAACTTCACACCCTCTATAATTTGCGGGGTGATTTTCACCACAGTTAGCACATTTAACATTACTGTCTCTGGTTTTCCTTGGACATTCTTTAGTGTAATGAGGTTCTGCGCATTTGACACAGCACGGTTGTTTATTGCAGAAGTTTTTTGTGTGGTTGTATTTTTGACATCTACTACATTGCGGAATTATTCTCTTGACATGCGGTGCTTCGAATTCTACTATGGAATGCATTACTTGTTTAATGTTATAGATGTCCTTGTTATTATCTTTTGTTTCTAGATCAATGTAGAACATAGGCAGCGATTTTTTAGTTTGGTTGTGTAGTATATTCCATATATTTATAACATTATGGTTTTTGGTTTTAAGATCTTCTTTTATCTCTTCTAAATTTGTCGTGGGGTGCATGCCTTTAAGAACCACTCGGTAGTGTCTTTCACTTTTAGGTTTATAAGTGTGGAAGTCCGTGTTTTTTGTTTTTAGAGCATTTATTATGGCGGTGTATGCTTTGTCTGATTTTGGTTGAATTTTTATTTGTTCGCTGTTGATAGCTTTAGTGATAAAATCATTTTCTGCTACTTGTTGCAATAGATCGATAAGAGGCTTGCAGATCTGCACGCCTGATACAAATATTGGAGGTGGTTTTGGTTTTGCATCTGTATTTTTAACTGTGTCTTCCAAATTGTCACTTTCATCTATTGAACTTAGTGCTTCAAATTGATTTTGTGTTGTTATAGGTTTACTTAACCAGTACTCACCAAGTTTTGTTTGTCTTTTGTTACTTCTAGGCATTTCTGGACTGCTTCTTAATCTTTTTCCGGTAACCTCATTCCATTGCTGTTCTTCAATACTGGCTGTTTGTTCATTTGTTTGGTTTATTTGTAGTGAATCATTAGGTTGTTGGGAACAAGTGGGAATTTGTATAGGATTTTGGATCATTGGAGCCATGGTTTTTACATTTTGTTCATAATTTGGTTGGGAATAAAAGCCTGTTGAAAAGTTGTTCATGTTACCTGCTCGGTTGATACGCCACTGGAATCATTGCTGACGATAACTCGCTGCTAACAGCTTTCAATGAGCCAATGTTCTTTTACTTATTAACGTTAAAAATTAAAATGTTATTAATAAAATATAAACACTCGTAAAATCCGCAATAACTAATTGCTTTGTTTAAAAACTTTAATTTTTTTTTTTTTTTTTTTTGTAGCAACACTACAAGGACGGGTGAGACGAATGATATGGGCCTTACCGCCGCTACAAGACTATGAGCAAGCGCGTTGCTTTTCTTCTTCCAGTTATCATACTTCCCACGTTTTTTATGAAGTACCACTTTTTCCATAAATGTACGTAGTGTTTCAGGAATTAGTTCTTCATTTCCTTCTAAAAATTTATCCGGTGGGGGGTATTGCTGTGTCTCATAAACCTGGCTCCGGACATCCTCAACAATAATGGCAGCAGCCGTCTGAAAATCCGTAGTCTTTCCTCTTTTTCATTTTTTAACGCTTGTTGGTACCAAGCGTCGTTTAAGATTTTGTAACCTGTGTCTTTGAAACAAACGACCGACTTCTTGTTCCTCTTATGAAAAAAACTAGTACACAAAAATCGTATACCTACATGGCTCCCAAACTATATACTATTCCGGACTATATTAGGTACATTGTTAATTTATATAGTTTTAAACACCAATTGAAAATATTTCTTTTGAATACAGACAGATCAATTATACACAACTACTTTGATATATTATAATGATCCATTGGTAGATTGAATTGTTAGATTTAAATGTTTTTGTTACCTTTTATTATATTATTAGACATTAATATTTTTAACTTAAATTGATTTTTATAAATTTTATATTGTACATATTGTTGAATTTATATTTCCCTCGAATTAAATAATCTATATTATTTTAATTTCAAATTTTTATACATAGTTTTATAGATTATAAATTATACCTATTTATATTATTATGTAACCGAAACAAGTGTGTAGACACTTATCGGTATATGTACTACTTTATTCAAATATTTTATTTATATATGTATACAAAGCTGTAATTTTTTTTTGAATAAAGTTCATTCATTCATTCATTCTTGTTTCGGGACATGGTAATAATTATATCGCATCCGTATTTTTGAGTAGATGGGCATTGGCTGTCTTTTTGTCAGGACGATATTTACCCTTGCTTTGGTCGATCAATTCATCTAGCAAAAATTGGCACTCCCCATCCCTATTCTCCAAATAATTGTAAACATCTTGCATTGCTCTTTCAACATCATCGGCAGATGGACCCGATTTTTTAATCTTTTTTTGAGTGATTGGGCGATTGTACAGTTTTCTCATGCATAAACTATGATACCGGCAATCAGAGGCTACTAAGTCTGAGACAGGCAAAAGGCGTTTGATTATGGCTTTGCCATACTGATCATCACGTTCTTTTGCTCGTTTTATAACAGTTTCTTTAAATTTTAAAACTCGAACCTGATACACCATATTGCGGTTGGTTGTCTTTTTACTTTGCTCTTCTATAAACTCAAGTGTTATGACGAGACCACACATAAAACATTGAGTTTTGAAATTAAAAGGTGGTGCAGTAGAACGTCTTTGAACTTGCTCCCTATCCTCCTCAACTTTCTTCAAGTAAGCGTTAATCGTTTTTACATCATTGTAATTTTTACGACCTCACGCTATTAACAACTTAATTATTAATCTTACTCTGTGATTAAAAAAAGAAGAAATATTGGAAATAATTCTTACTTATTTATAAGTAGTAGAAATGTATTATGTATTTATAAGAATCTAGGAGAAATTTATCAAATGACAGCATTCTAATAAAAAATAAAGTGGGTTTTGCGAGAGACCATTCAAAATTCGCAATTTTCAACTTGCACTTTAGACCGAACGGTTCGTCTGAAAAAAAAGTAAATAGTGATATTTGTAGAGAATTTTAAGTACTTTAACTTATGTTAACAGATCATTTACTAAAAGTTAATAGTTTTCGAGATTTAAGCAAAAAAGCGAGAAAAAGCAGAAATTTTTTGCTTTTTCCGCGATTTTTTCAATGTTCCGTCATGAAATTTTGTCCGCAAACCTCATATTCGGATTCCGCAGCCCAAAATCCATATTCATTCATACAACCTCTTCTGTCCACTGCTGGACATAGGTCTCTCCCATTCTTCGCCACTCTTCACGGTTCTGTGCTTCTTGTTGCCATTTCTTGGATATTCGTTTAATGTCGTCCATCCAGCGTGTTGGTGGTCGTCCTCTGCTGCGTTTGTCTTCTCTTGGGCGCCAGTCAATTAGTTTTCTGGTCCATCGTGAGTCTTTCAGTCGCGCTATGTGACCTGCCCAATTCCATTTCAGCTTGGCTATACGTTCAACGACATCAGTGATACCTGTTCTTTTCCTTAAGTCTTGGTTCCTTATTTTGTCTTTTTTTGTCACGCCGAGAATCGATCTTTCCATGCGCCTTTGTGCCACTCGCATTTTTAGTGCTGTTGTTTTTGTGAGCGTGAGAGTTTCTGCTCCGTATGTCATAATAGGAAGAACGCATTGGTCAAATGTCTTCCGTTTCATAGCTGTCGGGATGTTGCTCTTAAAGATGTCTCTTAGTGATCCATACGCCGCCCAAGCAAGTGTTATTCGTCGTTGAAATTCGCAGGTCTGATTGTCCTTGCCTATTCTGACTTCATGACCGAGATATATGTACTTTTCTGTCAATTCTACCACTTGATTTTGGATGGTTAGGTGTTCGCTGGGAACTAAATTTGTCATAAATTTGGTCTTACTGATGTTCATTTTTAGACCTATTGTTGAAGACACGTTTTCTAATTCTAGTAGCATTTGTTGTGCTTCACCCAGATCTTCGGTAATAAGTACTATATCGTCGGCAAAACGCAGATGATTGAGCATTTCTCCATCTATCTTTATTCCTCTATTTTCCCACTTTAGCATTTTAAAGGCGTATTCGAGGACCGCTATAAATAATTTAGGTGAGAGAGTGTCGCCCTGTCTCACACCTCGCTTGATATGAATTTCTCTGGTAGTATCATGTAGTTTTACACGCATTGTGGCGTTTTGGTATAATGTCTGCACTAACTTTGTAAACCGGTAATCTATTCTACTATTGTTCAGAGCAGTTATAATGCTGTCTAATTCCACAGTGTCGAAGGCTTTGTGAAAGTCTACGAAGATAAGTACCAGTGGTTTGTTATATTCTATCGACTTTTCTATTAAGGTTTTTACTGTTTGTAGGTGATCGTTCGTTCCGAATTTTGAGCGGAATCCAGCTTGTTCTCGGGGTTGGTAGAAATCTAACTTTTTTTCTAGTCTTGTCGTAATTATTCGGGTAAACATTTTATAGATGTGGTTCAATAAGCTGATTGGTCTATAGTTTTCTAGGTGCGCCTTGTCTCCTTTCTTGTGTAGTAAAATTGTTACTGCATTGTTCCATGTTTCCGGTATGCAACAATCTGTTAGACAAAGGTTAAACAAAATTTTTATTTGGTTGAGAAGGACACGTCCACCCATCTTTATAGCTTCTATTACGACTCCATCTTCTCCTGGCGCTTTGTTGTTTTTCATCCTTTTCATTGCGTCCTGGATTTCGCTTAGTGTGATCTCTGGCATGAGCTCTGAACCCTGGTTGATAACTTTGCGTGATGCAGCGGCTTCTAAATTCTTTTGGTCTTCTCTTTGGCTTGTATATAGTTCTTGATAGAAGTCTTCAACTATGTGTAGTAGTTCTTCTCTATTTGATGTGGGGACTCCTTCTTTGTTCTTTAGTTTGTGTATTTCGCATTTTCCATTGTTTAGCCGCCTTCTCAGGACTTTCAGACTTTTATTCTCTTCTATAGTCCGCTGGACTTTTTCATTCTTAAATTTCCTTAAATCTTTCCTTATAGCTTTTGATACTTCTTTGTTTATTTTTCGCAGTTCTTCTTCGTCAGTGCTTTCGTTTTCTTTGATTTTTCTTCTAGTTTCCATTAGTTGCTTTGTTTCAATGGTTATTTTTTCGTCTTGGCTTCTTTTAGGACAGCATTTTACTTGAGCCTCTCGAATAGCTTCTACGATATTTTCGTTTAGGGCATCTACATTATTCATGCATTCATTTTGTTGTAGGATTTTATTGATATTGCCTTGGTATTCATTTAAATTCGTTGGGTCAATCCATATTGGGTTGGCTTTCTTCCTAATCATTTTGGATCTTTCTGTTATTAAGTCTAATTTTAGTTTGGCTCTTACCATTCTATGATCGCTGCCTGTGGTAAAGCTATTAAGGACTGTGACATCGTTGAATATATATTTTTTGTCACTGATTATGTAGTCTATCTCGTTTCTGGTCTTACCATCTGGGCTTTTCCACGTCCATCTTCTGTGATCTTTTTTAGAGAAGAAACTATTCATCTGGTAAAGATTTTGTTGTAATAGAAATTCTAGTAGTAAAAATCCATATATAATGAAAGAAATCAGAACTACCCCAAAACTTTCCTAGTCAAAACACAATTTTATTGAATCAATGACAATGTAGAAGTTTGGATCAAAGAAAAGTACTAGTAGTCTAGGATTTTTTCCTGGCTATCTAATGGCGACCTTACTTTGACCTAGACTCTAGACCTTCAACGGACGTCATATTCTAGAGTTTCGAGGGTTTTCAGCATTAAATTGATATAAACAGATTACTCATGGGTTTTTGGGTTCGCTAAACACGAATATGCCATCATAATTGACCTCCGGAGGACGTGGTGGCCAGGGCTACTGTAAGGGACGTCATCTTCTAGAGTTTCGATGGTTTTCGGCATTTAATTGATGCAAATGAATTACTGGAGAGGTTTTTAGGTCGTAAACACGAATATGCCACCAGAACCGACTCCCTGAGCACCTGGTTTTCAAGGTAAATGAAAATGGCTCCTGGAGTATCGAGGGTCTTCGGTACTACATTGATGCAAATGGATTACTCATAGGTTTTTAGAGTTTCTGAACACGAATACCCCATCAGAACAGACATCGGAGTACCTGGTGCCTAAGGCACGTCATGCTTTGGAGATTCGAGAGCTTTCGGTACTAAATTAATGTAAACTGATTACTCACAGGTTTTGGGGCTGCTGAACGTGAATACGCCATCAGATCCGACCCACGGAGCACTTGGTGCCTAAGGCAGGTCTTCTTCTGAAGTTTCGGCATTAAATTGATGCAGATGGGTATTACTCATGGGTTTTTGGGGCTGCTGAACACAAATACGCCATCAGAACAGACACCTGGGTGCCTGGACCTGGTGCCTAAGGCACGTCATCTTCTGGGCATTAATTTAGTACCGAAAACTCTCGAAACTCCAGATGACGTGCCTTAGGCGATAGGTGCTCCGGTGTCTGTTCCGATGGAGTATTCTTGTTTAGCAACTCCAAAAAGCCATGAGTAATTCATTCGCATCAATTTAATGCCGAACACTCTCGAAACTCGAGAAAATTAATAAACTAACGTACCAGGTGCTCCGTGGGTCGGATCTAATAGCGTATCAGCGTTCAACGACCTCAAAAAGCCATGAGTAATCCATTTTTATCAATTTAATGCCAAAAACCCGCGAAACTCCAGAAGATGACGTGCCGTAGGCACAATGTGATAAGTGGGTCGGATCTGATAGTATGTATGCATGTTCAGCAACCCCAAAAAACTTAAAAATAATCCATTTGATTCCTCCATTTGATTCCTCCGAAACTCAAGAAGATAACCTGTCTTAGGCACCAGGTTCTCCTGTGTCTGTGCTGATCACGTATTCGTGTTCAGCAACCCCAAAATCCTATCACTAATCCGTTTGCATTAATGTAATACCGAAGACCCTTGAAACTCCAGGAGCTCCTTTCATTGACATTGGAAACCAGGTGCTCCGGGAGTTGGTTCTGGTGGCATATTCGTGTTATTCGTGTTTAGCGACCTCAAAAAACCCTCCAGTAATTCTTTTGCATCAATTAAATGCTGAAAACCATCGAAACTCTAGAAGATGACGTCCCTTGCAGTGGCCTTGGCCACCACGTCCTCCGGAGGTCAATTCTGATGGCATATTCGTGTTTAGCGATCCCAAAACCCCATGAGTAATCTGTTTATATCAATTTAATGCCGAAAACCCTCGAAACTCTAGAATATGACGCCCGTTGAAGGGCAAGGTAAAAGTAAAGGTCGCCATTGGATAGCCAGGAAAAAATCTAGACTACTAGTACTTTTCTTTGATCCAAACTTCTACGACATGTTGCCAGGTAACCAGTAACGCAGTAACTCAGGGAATTGAAATGGAATACCCAGTTAATCTTATAATTTTCCGAGTTTGTGCCCTTATATCTTGAAAATCCTCCATACGATCGAGTTGTGCCTATGAGAATTTTTCATCACAATGCTTCAAAGAGTATTTTCCCAAAGTATGAACTAAATCCACTGGGACCTAATTTCCATAAGATTTGTGCTAGGTACAAACGCAGAATACCTGAGTGAAGTTCAATTTGGATTCAGAGCAGGACTCGGAACGAGGAAGTTCTAATACGGAGATTCAGGCAGTGGCGTACTGAGCATGGTTCCGCGGGTTCCGTGGTACAGGGCCCGGGCCCCACAGGGGCCCTCTCTAACGCGCTCTTTTTTTTCGATTTGTGTTTCTAAATTATGATATTTTGGTATATATGTCATATTAGTGGCGTTATCCGTCTGCGCGTGATAGCGTAATCGATATTTTTTTTAAATAGTAATATAGTTCGTGTGCTAGCTCATTTGAAAGGTCATTCAATTCTCTATTCAGTAATATAAACATTTACATAACTATTTGTACAGGGTGTCCAAAAAAAATTGTTTAATTAAATTATTTCATAAAAAACGAAGAATCTATGTAATTTATTTAACTCAAAATGCAGTTTACTGCTTCCCGAAAATAAAAAAAAAATGTTTATTTCAGAAATAAACATTGCTTTTTGATTAAATTCAATGTTCAACTCAGCTGCCACCAGCCACTTGCCTCTTGAAAGTTTGAACATTTAAATAAAGCGAAAAGCAATGTTTATTTGTGATATAAACATTTTTGTCTGATTTCTGACAGCAGTATAAATAATTATGTAACTGTTTATATTACTGAATAGAGAATTGTATAACCTTTCAAATAAGCTAGCACACGACCCCTATTTTATTTAAAAAAAATCATCGATTACGTCATCACGCCCAGGTGGATGACGTCACTAGTATGACATATATGCCAACATACCATAATTTAAAAATAAAAATCGACCTGTTTCGGGATTTTCCCTTAAAGTAGCTGGTTTACGAAATAACGAATTTATTGCTTTCATTTGCACCATACTGTATATAGTACAAAAGAAAAATAGTGTTCAAAGAAAAAGAATATGTGTAATGTACCTCTCGCTATTTAAAGAGCCTCCACGTAGACACCAAGTTACTTTCAGGGAAATTCCACCCCAAAACATCACAAAGCCTCCATTAAACAATCTGGTCTTATGTTACACTGAGCATACCGCTTAACGTTATGTGCCTTTCTGTTTTTAATGTTTTGTTAACTGTTATTTTTTTATTAGTCCAGAAAGCCACTGCGCATCCGCTAGGAAAAATATTCCGATTCGGATTTTTTACACAAGCTTACTCAAAAAGGACCCCTTTTAACAAATTTGCATGTTGCCAGGACCAAAAGTGGGTCAAAAATTTTTTAAACGTTTTTTTTTTATTTTTTCCTAAAATTATTTTTTTTGCATCGACCAAAGTTTTTTGGATCATTCCAAACAGAAAAGGTCTTTAGTGACTTTTCTCTAAAGTTGATGATTATAGACATATAAGCGATTAAAAAATGAAAAATTGCGAAATCAGCCTTTTTTAACCTTCAAAAACTATGTGAAAAACTTAAAATTTGAATGTTGTCAAGGTAGGTAGATATTCTATAAACATCGATTGATGAAATCCCAAAGAGTTTTTTGCAATACAGTATTCAAAACTCCTTTGTTTTTTAATTTCTAATCACGCGTGCGCGACAATATTTTCCACGGTTGCATGTGTATACAGTATGGTGCACATGAAAGGAATAAATTCGTTATTTCGTAAACCGGTGACTTTAAGGAAAAAAACCCGAAACAGGTCGATTTTTATTTTTAAGTTATGATATTGTGGCGTATATGGTATACTAGTGACGTCATCCGTCTGGGCGTGATGACGTAATCGATGATTTTTTTAAAATGAGAATAGGGGCCGTGGGTAGCTCATTTGAAAGGTTCTTCAATTCTCTATTCAGCAATGTAAACATTTACATAATTATTTATACAGGGTGTCCAAAAAATTTTTATTAAATTAAATTATTTGACAAAAAAAGAAGTAGAAGGACACCCTCTATAAATAATTATATAAATTATAATATAATGTATAAATAAATATAATTATATAAATGTTTATATTACTGAATAGAGAATTGAAGAACCTTTCAAATCAGCTAGCACGCGACCCCTATTCTCATTTAAAAAATCATCGATTACGTCATCACGCCCAAATGGATGACGTCATTAGTATACCATATATGCCACCATATCATAACTTAAAAATAAAAATCGACCTGTTTCGGGATTTTTTCTTAAAGTCGACGGTTTACGAAATAACGAATTTATTCCTTTCATTTGCACCATACTGTCGGTGGAAAATAGTGTCGCGCACGCTTGATTAGCAATTAAAAAACAAAGGAGTTTTGAATATTGTATTGCAAAAAACTCTTCGGGATTTCATCAATCGATGTTTAAAGAATATCTACCTACCTTGGCAACATTCAAATTTTCAGTTTTTCACATAGTTTTTGAGGGTTAAAAATGGCCGATTTCGCAATTTTTCAATTTTTAATCGCTTATATGTCAAAAACTATCAACTTTATAGAAATGTCACTAAAGACCTTTTCTGTTTGGAATGATCCAAAAAACCTAAAAAAAACTTTGTTCTGGACTATGTTAATTTAGTTTTATTAGTTAAAACACATGTTGCGGAGTAAAACCACCTATTTTTTTTATTTCTAAAGATAGGGAGATTCAAAAAACAACATATTCACAAAATATAAGACTACAATCGATTACAATCTATACTCAGATTTATACCTCGTTCTCTCTACGGGGTGTTTCAAACTTAACACAAGAAAAACATTTCTTTTCTTCCACCCAGTATAAATACAAAAAAGAAGTTTGGGTAAAGATTTGCATAACTATGTAAATACTAAAGAAATATCTAAAATATTAAAAAATAATTAGCGAAATCCGTTAATCCGTTCACGAAAAAATTAACTATGAACATGAGCATACATTTTCACATTTTCTATATCCTTAACTTATGCCTCACAGTGTATATGTGGTTTAGTAATATAGGAAATGCTTTTTGATCTTAATTAATAAACATTTAAATTATTCAAACATATTTTGTAAGAACTTCGAACTTCCTCCGTCCACTCTTAATAGCTTTCAATAGATAGGCACCTACTAACCGAATACACGAACGGCCATAATTGGCATAATTCCATTAATATAATGATGAGAACTGGTAGCAAGAAGTTCTAGGTATTAATAATATATAACTTTTGATTATACGCTATGCCATTTTTTCTAAGAAGAGATTATAGGTGCCTACAATTCGGATGATCCTAATTTGCACATTTTTGCTCCAGCGCAGAAATCGAATTTTTGAAGTTACTTCGGAAGGCCTTAGCACTAAATAATTTCAATATTCAGTAGCGGTTCAAATGAGGACCAATTGTGTGTTTCTTAAACAATTTTATTTTCAAAAAATCTTGCTGAAAATGGACGGAAAAAACATAGCAGGTATTATTAAATATTAATGAAAAAAAAAAAGAATAATCATAAAACTGTTGATAGACCAGGGCGAATGTATCAGAAAAAAATTTTAGATACGAGAGGTGACATTCGGATTTTTGCAGAAAAAGTTTCATATTTGATAACTTTAGTAATGATAATAATTGACTTATAGGTGCCCTCTCAAATAGGAGTGGAACATTAATTTTTTTTATTTTAAACAACTCCGAGGCGGTGCCTTGGTTATTTACGACTAGTCACAAAATATTAAGACTAACGAGCAAATTTTCTTTAATAACAATCTTAAAACTAATGTTTGTTAATGGTATTCCTCAATTTTTTTTAGCCAGCTTAAGCCTAGCACTTAACACGCACATAACTCTACACTAACAATAATTACTATTTACACAAACTAAAAAAAAAAAGATTTTACACTAATAACTCGAAGGTTTAGTTCTCTTAAGTCTTCTCACTATTCCATGCTGATCCAGGAGTTGAATAGCCTCTACGTTTGCATGGTTATGAAGTATGTTTTCATGCTTCTTTGCGAATATTTTCATTACATCTGTCACCATTTCTCTGTGTAAGTCGCTACTTCTTATGTACCAGGGAGCATTTACAATGTCTCTTAGTACTTTATGCTAAAAACTTTGGATCATTTGGATGTTACTCGCACTGGCATATCCCCAGAGCTGTATGCCATATGTCCCTACCGGCTTCAGTACTTGTTTATATATACGGGGTACATATCATGAGCTTCTTATGTACTGACAGTTCTGAATTTCTTCCGAGGAGTCAGTACAATTTTTTATATTTGATGTTAAATTCTATTTTTTTGTTTTTGATGTGTTCTTTGCATCTCAGTATGACATCTAGGTTCATACCCAAATTAACTATTATAATTGGGAAATAAGCCACAATTTAACTTGAAAAAATAGTTTTATTAACGTTTCGACTTTCAATTCGGACGTCGTTGTCAAAATACAAAATATTAATAAATTAAACAAAAATGTTGTTGCTTAGTAAAAAAATTCTTCTAATAGATAATTTAATTTAATCTCATTTATATCAAATAATTAATTCATTAAATTGTGGCTTATTTTCCAATTAGAAAAGTAAAGTACAAAAATGCCACAAAGAAATAGCTTCAGAACAATCATACCCAAATATCTTGCTGTATTGGTATATGGTATAGTTGTGCCATTTAGTGCTATTAGTGTTTTATTAGGGGAGTACATAGAGATTTTCACTTCGGAAAAAATCAAACAAGATAAAACTTTTTGTAATTTCATTAAGAAATGTTTAATAAACAACATATCAAAAAGTTCTACTTGAGAAGTGGGTGCTTCATTTTTTATTAAACAAATGACCTGCGAAATTCGATGTTTTTTTAAATAACTCCGAAAATATAAATTTTAGAAAAAAACTGACTTGACCATTGAAAAATTCAGAAAATTTTACAAAATGAACCTTATATAAAGATTTTTCTTTTTTTTTTTTAACATCCCATTTATTTACAATCTGTAATAATGATTACAATAAGTAAATTGTTTAACAATTAAAAGAGACTTGCAGGAGACTGTCCAGTGACAATAACCTATAAAATCATAATTTTAGTACTTAACAAAATTATTTGTGACTAATAAATAAAACCCTATAAATAAAACTCTATAATAAATAAAATATTTTTGAAAATTTAAAATTTAAAATCTTGTTCGTAGATCGCTTGGAGTGTGGCGCTTTAGCCTTCTGTTTGCCTGGGGTCTCATTAGGTTCTTCGCTAGCCTGTTGGGGTGGTTTTGTAGTCGGATGTCGTATTTTTGGGCGTAACTGGCAATTTCTTCTTTGACAGTCTTCATTTGGAAATCACGATTGATGTGTTCATTGGGCATGTACCACGGTGCATTTGTGATAATGCGCAAGGTTTTCGATTGGAATCTCTCCAGGATGTCGATATTGGATCTCGACGCAGATCCCCACAGTTGGATACCATAGCTCCATATTGGCTTAATCACTGCCTTGTATACTAAAATTTTATTGTACAAACTCAGTTGTGACCTTTTTCCTATCAGCCAGTACATTTTATTGAGTTTCAGACCCAACTGTTTTCTTTTCGTGAATATGTGTTTCTTCCACGTTAATCTGCGGTCCAAGTGCATACCTAGGTATTTTACGTCATCCTTTTGTTGTAGTACTTGATTATTTATTGAGACGGTTGGACACGAAAGAAGAATAATTAAGCTATCTTATGGTTATAATAAAAAGACATAAAATATCTGGACATAAGTACGGTGTGGGCGGAAAGTGCGACTTACATGAATTTTGTTTAAAAATGATTTAAAAAAGTGTGTAACTAATACAAGTTTACTTATAAAACTCTCAAAATTTGCACAGCTTAAATCTCAAAAACTTAATTCGAATGATACGGCGTCTCAAAAGATCTAATTTTTGAAAGCTTCTTAGTTTTACAGACAACAAACTCCAGGAACTGCATAACGGTTTTATTAGCACCACCGAGTTGCTTATGCTCACCTCTGTATTGAATCCAAGAATTGGCAATCGCAAGGTCAAATACGTGAAACATGGTTTTGCCTGTCGATTTATTACTTCTAGCTCCCATTCGATAATAACTGATCATCCTGTCAATTAAATCTATTCCCCCGTGCATCCACTGTACTTTTTAACAATGTTTGGTCTAGGTACCTCATCATATCGGGAGTCCTTTTTTGGGGTGCCCTATCATATCGCTTACATTCATCTGAAGGTTCTATTTTCAATGCAGTTGACGCTAACATAACTCTTTTCATATCATATCATTGGAGTATGTTAATTTTTCCCTCAGATCTTATATCCTGCTCAGAAGAACCACAACCCAATCGAGTCATCACCTTATCCGATGTTACATGAACTGCATTGAGTATTCTGGATCCCATTATTATACCAGACATTCAAGAAGTCTTTCATTGTCAACTTCGAGTCTTAAAATATTTTTTATTACCAAAGACAACCGAAACAAAAACGTCGGATGTTATATTTTATGTATGCACGAGGACCTGACGTCCATAAAAATGGACAACCCTGTTTTAGATAAAAAACAAACTCAAAATGGTTTGATAAGACAACTACATCACATGAATACATTTATAATATCCTAAGTTATTAGACTAAGCAACATTTAGGTTAATAATATAATACAATTAGCTGCTTACCATAAATTGTTTTCCTACAACTAGCCGCCATTTTTTTCACTTGCGATTAACAGGTTAGTTAAGTTAAAATGTGCTCATAGTAATACGGAGCGCTGTTGTTAGGTTCACTTGTATGTATGTAAATACACTACGATGGACTGTGGGACTCGGCGCTGTAAATTTAGTTCTTGCCAAAAAATATATATGTACATGTCCATTTTCTTGGACATCAGGTCTCAGGAGGATATACGAGTTTAATAATTGGCTGTCTTCTTTAGATAAAATTAAATTCAGTTTGTATTCTAGCCCATCATGCCAGACTTTATCAAAAGCCTGGGTAACATCCAGAAAAACTACCGAACATACTTTTTTTCCTCTAGTGCTTTTTATATTTGATCAGTGATTATGTGGACCTGGTCAAGTATTTCTAAACCCAAATTGATGTAGAGGGATATTAATACATTAAAAAAAAAAGAAAAAAGTAAAATCCTTTATAAAAGATATATTTAAAAGCCCTCAAAGGGCTACATCAAAATCACAAAAAATCATTTGTGATTTTGATGTAGCTCTTTTGAGGGATTTTAAATATACCTTTTATAAAGGATTTTACTGTTTTTTGTATTATATGGTATACAGCCAACTACAGGAAAACTTTTTCCTTGTTGATTTTTTAATACATTTTTGTTCTATTATTAGGGAAGTGCATATAGATTTTCACTTCGGAAAAAATCAAACAAGATAGAACTTTTTGTATTTTCATTAAGAAATGTTTAATAAACAACATATCCAAAAGTTCTACTAGAGAAGTGGGTGCTTGATGTTTTTATTAAACAAATGAACTGTGAAATTAGATGTTTGTTTAAATAACTCCGAAAATATAAATTTTAGAAAAAAACTGACTTGATTGACCATTGAACAATTTAGAAAATTTTACAAAAAAAAAATTTATATAAAAATTTTTCTAAAATTAAATCTATACCTTCTACAATTTTTTATTTATAATGCTAAAGTCGCCCTTCTCACAAACATTTGCGCACTGTAAACTAGCATTCGGCGAAGTGCACGGTTGAGTTATATTAATGCAATTATTTAACTAATGGATCAAATGAAATTTTACACATTAGACATGAAAAAAGAACAATTAAGCTATTTACAATTATGATAAAAAGAAATAAAATGTGTGGGCATGTACGGTGTGGGCGGAAAGTGAGACTTACATGAATTTTGTTTAAAAATTATTTAAAAATGTGTAACTAATACAATGTTACTTATACAACTCTCAAAATTTGCACAGCTTAAATCTCAAAAATTTAATTCGAATGATACGGCGTCT